>NC_071089.1:111229054-111529054 GCF_027358695.1 Spea bombifrons
CTCTGTGTTTCTTCAGGATTTAATTTACCAGATGCAAAACACTTTAAAGAACTAGAAGGAGAGAGTGGGGAGTGATCAGTTTACAAATGACCTGCCAGTTCACAATCATGGTCCTTGAAATATAGTAGACCTTGTAAAAAAAAAGAAAAAAAAAAAGGGGAAAAAACCTTTACCTAAGTAGCCATTTTTTTTATGTTTTTTTTTTTTTTGTCGACGTTCATGATTTTGTTAATTCTTAGTTTTTAAGGAGTGCAAAATCTTCAACGGGCATAAGAGAAAATGACACAAAAAAAGAGAATGCTTGATAAATTCTACATCATGTTTTTTGGCATCAAGGCTTCTTATAAAGATTTAGCAAATTGCTTGAAAAACAACATTTGATATATCATAATCTATCTTGGGTTTTTTTTAATGATTTTTTTTTGTTTTGCACAACCTATAAAATATAAATGGACATAATTTATAAAAAAAATACTATGGCTTAAAATAGACTAGCATTTCATCTCTTTGCCATGTGCAGACATTATATAAACCTCTATATGTAAGTTTTCATAGTGTTTACGTCACTTATAATGCACAATACAATGTGAATTTACTGGGGAATGCTGTAGATTTCTCTACAAAAATTCTTGCTGTAAATTTGATGCCCTATATTCATTATATCAGTTTGTCCATCAATTATTTTTAATTATAATATAATAATAATAATAAAAATAATATTTATATATATATATATATATATATATATATATATAATATAATATAATTATAATATAATACTACACTAAGTTGCTATGTTCACTCCAGCTCTCTTTTTTTTTTTTCTTTCTTTCTCCTTGTATTAATGCGCCCAAATAAAGTTTTAGGTTCTAAAAATTATTATTAATTTAGTTATTTATTTCATATTTAAAAAAGGCATATTCAGAAATCTTTACAAAATAGCACTGGATACAGAATCAAATAAACAGCTACGTTTATGGTTTTATCAATATCGTTTTCTTTACAACATCTCCCCAAAAACGTGTGCAATATTATTTTTATACTATTTAACACATCATTTTTACTTTCTGTATTCAACCAATGAATGAGTTAACTGACTTTTTTTTTTTTTTTTTTTTTTTACACTCGTTTCTTTATCCGGGCCATGTGTATATTTTCACGTCAACTTCAATTTTATTTTCAGAGCGACTGCTTTCATTAAACTTTAAATACAACTGATATTGTTCCTATCCTTGGGTGTTTCAGTATGTAATATAGCATGTTAACACCAGACTGCTTTAATGTGGGTCCAATGCACTTTTAACACACTGTACCTGCTGGTTCGTAACAGCAGGTGTAATAACACTGTCTACATCTGATTAGGCGCACTTTATTCCAGACCATGCTGAATTTATCCGTACAAAATATAATCAGGGTTGGCGTTTACAAAAGTTATATATAAATCATAGTGGTTTTATATTTATTATAAATTTCTCTCCTTTTAGATCATTTTGGAACGGTAAAATATATATATATATATATATATATATATATATATATACTCCAGAAATGGGTTTTGTTTCATTTTTCACATTTGTTTTTTCTTAAATTAGGGATGTGCTGTCTGAATGGATCTTTAAAAGTAAAAATAGATTTAGTGCTGATAAACAAAGGTCTCACAAAAAATTAAACTGTGATTATCTTTATTAGGAAAATAACTTTTGTAAACAGAATGATAAATAATTCAATGAAGGTATTGAAAAGCAATATAAAGTAAAAACATCACAAAAGGGGCTACATTAAATAAACAAGAATAAAAAATCCTTAGTCCCTTTAAATCTGATGACCTCAGACCTTTAGGAATTGTTTTATTATTTCTCATAAAATGTAAACACACTAACACCAAGTATGAAGTATAAAATATTTTACAGAAGGGTTTTATGAAAAAATAGGTATGTTAGGAAATATGTTTAATATTTTATGAGAGGATTTTTTAATAGATAATTTCAATTAATTTAAGAAATATTTATAGAATTCATATTACCTTGGGTGCTATGCATTAGAAGCATCCAACTGCATCCCCACTTCCTCCTGCTTTTCTTCCCCCAGGTCTATACAATACTACTGAAGACTATTTAATAGATTAATTCAAAAACTAATCTTCATCTTCTTTAGTCTTTCATCTTCTCTCTTTTATCTTCTCTCCTCTATCGTCCTCTGCATCTCTGCATCTCTGCTGACATAACCTGAAGCGAGTTCCCACAAAAATGGCAACGCTTTCGGTGACATCCATTGGAGGATTGGGGGAGAGGACATCACTAGAAGTGCTGCCATTTTTGCACCAGGTTATGTCCGCAGAGATGGAGAGGAAGATAGAAGATGAAAGATAGAAGAAAGAAGATGAAGAACAAGAAGATGCATAAACGGAAACGGAACTGGAAGGCAGAGAAGGATCGGGAAACATTTAGGGAGCATGAGAGAGAGTGAATTAATGTATGTGAGAGTGTAAGTGAAAGGGCCCGAAAATTTTAGACAATTTCGTGGCTTCGTACTAATTACCAAATTTGCCAAAATTGTGTCAATTAGCAGTTCATAAGAATCTAAAATGCACAAGTTTATAACCAAGCAGGAAGAGGAGGTAAAGCAAACATTGGGAACATTTGCATTAGCAATTTTAAGATCAGTAAACTGTTTTTCCACAGACACTTTGGTATTCTATTGTATGTTAGGAAAAAGTTTCAGAGCCGTTTGTGAGTCTTGAGGAATGGTCTGTGAAGGTTTCCCCTTGCATTATCTTGAATACATTTATAAACACCTCCAGAAGCTTGTGCACTTTTTGAACGTGTCCCATCATTTGATTTTAATTTTGCTATAATATTTAAGCTTTAGGTATCAAAGGATTGAAGCCTCCCCTACCTTGGCATAGTCATACAGAATACCCACTTCCTACTTTCATCTGCTCTCTAGCCATTATCTTGTACATTCCCTTGGGCTGAACCCTACTGCAAACGCAAATTTGCTGCATTGATCCACAAAAGGACATCTTTAATGTATGCATGTTCACATTGAGTCCAGTGTACCTAAAAACAATTCTCTATTACTAGATTTTCAGGCATGTATATGTATTTTATGTATTCTATTAAAGGTTAACTCAACTAAAGAGAATAAACTAAGGTCTCATTCCTGCACATGATGAAGAAACAAAGTCTCATGCACTCACAATAATAACTAAAATGCAATTTTTTTGCAGGACCCTGGGAGTGCCTGCGAGTTTTATCTTTTCTGAGTCTCAGGCAAGGGCACGCAGGTTCAATTAAATCACACACATCCTTATCTAAAACCCACAGAATTTGCTCACCTTCCTAAACATAACATAAAAGTTAAAAAATATAAATAATAATAAAAAATAAAACAAATGATAAGCCCCCTCTTCCTGCACCCCATGCAGTGGGGGTCATCAAATCAACCTGGTTGAAGTTAGTTATCATCTCCTGAGCAGAGGATGGGGTGGGTTAAAATGTATATAAAAATTTTTTTTTATATAGTGGGAGCCGAGTTGTCTCAGAACCAGGAACAAATGTGGTGCATTAATCTTACTACATGTATATTTGCACTGGCCTGAAAAATTGGTATATAATTAACTTTAATTAACTTTAACCACAATACGTAAGCTAGACATTTTAATTATCATATCATATAGTAGTTTTAGCTCCTGATTCTTTTTTCTGGTGTTAGTTAAAATGGTTAAGTTTCATTGGAAAGCAAATCCTAAAATGTCCTATGTTGGTTACCATTTTTATCATTTGATGTTTTTCCCATTATAAATTAAATTGTGCTTGTGGTGCCCTAAAATGAAAAATTTTGGCCCAAAATTAGTCTGAAAATTCAAGACGTGTTCTAATAAAGGCAACATTACATTGTTATCCCATATCAATTCAATACAGGGTAATAATTTGAGTCCACATTCACTCACACTTGGGGGAGAGGATGTCACTGTAAGTGCAGTCATATTACCCTGAGTTCAAGTGAGGGTAAAATGATGGCGCTTGCAGAGACATCCTATCCCCCAATTGGAGGATTGTTGAGAGGACGTCAGCAGACGCGCGCAGTATGCCTTGAGTTTAAGTGAGGGTAAAATGATGGCACTTTTGGTGACATCCTCTTCCTCGATTGGAGGATCTGGAAGAGGACATCATCGCAGAGAAGATAAAAGGTAAAACAGAGAAGATGAAGAGCAAAAGATGCAGAAGTGGTCGGCAGAGAAGGCAGGGAAACATTTTGAGACCGTGCGTGAAAGAGAATGAAAGTGTGAGAGAGTGAATAAGAGTGTGAGAGAGTGAAAGGTAATGTGAGCACCGATCAACGAATTTCGTTCTCAAATTAAAAATGCCCCCAAATTTTTGGCCCAGCAGAATGGGCAGGGAAAGAAATTCATTGCCCTAAAATGAATGGTCCAAAAACCAGCTGAAAATGAAATCCAGCTTTGCCTCTCCCAGCCGGACCACATTTTATGCGAAGTTCCGAGCTCCAGGGAGCTTCCAAGTTGCAAGAGAAGATGCTGAAGAGTGATAGAGGATCATGGCTGAGTATTCCTGTTAAAGGTTGATGTAGGTAGAATGAAAGATTTAAAAGGATTCAAAGTATTTACTGCTTTATTAAAAAAAAAAATATTTGGGAGAGCGATAGGACTTCTCTTATTTGTTGTATAGGGAAAGTTAAATTAGAGTGAATTAAAGAGAGCGACAGAGAGATGAGTGATGTAACACGAAATTTGTGGCTGTTGTACCTTCATAATACATAGCAGAGAGAGTAGATTAGAGAAAACAACAGAGAGGTAGTCAGAAGGAGAAAAATTGTGTAGGTTTGGCCTTTTTATGATGCAAAGGGTATAGGTCCTGGCATTTATACCCAAGAATCTCCATAAGAAATAAATCAAATCATAAAAAATGGTAACCAACATTAAAGAGCATGCAATTTATTTATTGATTTACTAATTTATAATTATTCTTTTTTTAAAAGCATAAAACCATTTTTTAGATTTAGTTTCCACTGGCTCTTGGCCACTTTAACAATTATAAAAAAGAATCAGGAGCTAAAACTACTGATAATTAAATGTCTAGCTCACGTATTGTGGTTAAGGTTAATTAAAGTCAATTACATACCAATTTTTCAGGCCAGAGCAAATATACATGTAGTAAGATTAATGCACCGCATTTGTTCCTGGTTCTCAGAATACTTTCTTCCCATTTGGCCGCAAAATGTGATTAGAGAACCCGCTTGAAATTAGGTAATTCAAAAGCATTTTCTATTTCATAAAACAACATTCAGCATCAAAAGAACGAGAAGCCAATGTACTTCGATGCAATGTTCTGGTTTGAGAACAGAGCCAACATGCACTTCAATAAAAAAGCTTTCTGAAGACTCGGTCATCTCTTTGCACAATCCTCAACATTCCAACCAAGTTCACAGTCATCAACACTATCTCAAAATATCTATTATTTGGTAGAACACTGCCATATCATGATGGGTTCATTATTTTACTATTATTATTATTATTATTATTATTATTATTATTATTATTATTATTATTATTATTATTAGATTTAGTTTATAAAGAACAGGGCAATAACATTAAATGAGAATTCCACAATTTTTCTTATAATTTTCAAAAATATTATGTTTTCTTTTATTAAAACAGCTCTAGTTTTTGCATAATATGATGTTTTTTCAGGCATCGATGTATGAACTGTGATTTTAGCTCAATCTACTAGATGAATACCCCGACTCCTAATAACACCGCCTGTGGTAAACAATAGAAAATAATAATAATGATTAACCCAAAATATCACATGACTAATAAGGAGATAAAATTAGATTTTTGGGAAAGTTACCCTGAATTTCTGCATACAAGTTGAAACAATATATTTTTTTCTATAGGAATCACCAAAATGTTGGCCAATTTTTGGCAGTAGGATCATAATTTTGAATATCTTAATCTAATGTTTTTTTCCCCCCTTCAATGGATTATGCATATTAACCCCAACTTTACCCACCCCATATTTTATATACCACCATAAAAAAGGCATTATGTTCATAGAAAGGCATTTTTCTTTTTTAAAAGTTTTTTTTTCTTGAGAATTTAAATTAATTATAGTATGGGAGCAATGAACATGCAAAACATGTTAAATTCAGATTCAAGATCAGTAAGTGTCCTTTAATAGCCCACCTGGAGGTATCGTGTACTTTCTCACTAGGGATTAAATGAAAGAAATGAAGGTTCGGCTATTTTAAATACCTTATATTTCTCTGTTCTGTCTCTCATTGTTCATCAAGTCTACAAATGTCTTCATGTGTCTGGAAAAGGCTGTTTTAGATTATTTTATTTTATAGCCGTTTTTTTTTTTCTTCAAAATGTCCTTACCAACACACATTTTGAGTAGTAGTTCAAAGAGTAAAATTATAAAGGAAACATAGAAGAAAAAAAAAACCTCAAATGTATATCTGTTATAAGAAACATATCCTTTTATAATCAAAACATAATATTTTTTTTGCTGTTTAATATAGAAAAAAAAATAAAAAATATTAAATATAGGTATCTAAGCAAAAAAATACATTATTTTTAGTTTTCCTTCAGAAGAAGTTTTATAAACATGTAATTACCCAGTCTAAGCAATATGTAGGGGAAAAGTAAGAAAGGGGAAAACTTCCCTCCTAATATTTATGATTCTAATATTCTTCCAGAATTCTACTATAAATTGAAAACTCTTTGAGGTCAAAAACTAAAATTTGTTTTCAAGACAAAACAATTGTGAACAATAAACCGCAAGTGAAACCTAAGATCTCTTCCAATAATTTAATAAGTGATCCCCTTGGTGATCTATCCCGGATATTAAACTCTGTTAAATTTACTTGGCCCAGCTGTTTTAAATTGGTAAATGATATGCTGCCTAGTGATAGCACACAGCGGTGTAGGTAGATATACACGGTGCGTAAAGCTGAACATCATTAAGTCATTTTCTGATCTGGAATAACTTAAAATACATTACCATTAAATCAGCGGTCAATGTGAAAACCTAGGCTGAGGTTCTACGAGCCATCCTTTAATATATAGAATGTATAGAATTAATATAACTATACTTAAATGTCAAACAATAAATCCCAAGACATATCTATCCCGGCCAAGATCAAGTTGCAGCTAGACATCTCTTATTTTTGCTGTTAAACAGGTTCTCACTGTAAATGACAATGAATGTAAAGTATTTTGGTGCATAATATTTTATATAATTACCATAATGGGCAGCTTTATTCGCCAGCGTTTATTACTCACTTGAACATCAACTTGTCTTTTCTTAAACAAAATGCAGGTAGACATTGGGAATTCCACATCCAATTGGGTTGAGTATCCAATTGGGTTTAACTTGACTTGGGTCTGAGTTTTCTGGTCCAGTGTGTCCTGCGAGGCTGGCAGTCGTAGGAGTGAAGCTGGTGATCGAGTTTTGGCAGAAGAAAGTACATTGCTGGATACAGTGCGTGGAATTATGAATCTTTTACAAGTCTATGTTTAAAAATGGCGGCCACACCAGTGAACATTTATCAAGAGGTTTAGTAGGGCTGCTAAAAAGAAATTGATTTAATTCAGTACCCCTGTAAATTCTAAATTGGTGTAGTAGAAGGGAAAAGGACGGAGAGGCGGTAATGTCTATCCAAGTTGCGGTAGGACAATACCACCTTACACAACCAATTTTGGAGAGAGGGTCTGGGGGCATCAGCTGCTGTAGGACATCGTAGAATATTTAGCAAGTATGGCAATATGTATCATGTGTAGTGCTTTTATGAGAATTTAATAGGTCATGGCATTTATGGAGGTAAACAAAAGTGTTGAGCCATACTTACTGAGTAAATAAGAAATCACAGTTGTCATTTTATGCATTCCGGTCCAGAACTCGATTGTCCCGTGTTATCTGGGCAGGACTTTTCAGAAAGATACATTACCAACTTCATTATGTATTATAAAGGGTCAGTGTGGTGGAGTGAGTGTGGTGGGATTAAGTTTTGTTCTGACGTAACATTTTGTTGTACAGGGCCAACGAAGCAATTCTCATGCAAACTCTCCGTTTAGTGAATAAATCCAAAACTACATAACATAAAACTAAAGGATCAACGTATTTACTCTTCTGAGAGTATTTTAGAAAAGTGCAACAGCCTCCCAGTAGAAATGGTAGAGGCCAAGATAGTGAGGAAATTTAAACAAACGTGGAATAGGCATATGGCTGGAATCTAAGAAAAGACAGAGGACTGATTAGGGTTCTTTCCATCAAAAAAAACAGTCAGACTAGATGGGTTCTTACGTGCCGTCAAATTCTGTGTTTCTATTTTATGCTAAAACTAAATTGAAATATATCGTAGGCTGTAAGCTATTCTTTTTCCATGTCTTTGTCTACTTAAAAACGTAGCTGTATGGTATATTGTTCGCATTCCTCTGATTATATTAATGCCCTGCTAGGGCTAGGATATTACTTGCGGTTCTGTTTATTTTTTCTGTGCAGGCCCAAGAAATAAAACTTAATGGGTCCACCTTTAAACTGAAAGCCGTCTCCGTAACGTATCCTTCCTGACAGACACGATACAGAGAAGCCCTGAGACCGCTTGGAGAAACCGAGCACTCTGTCACTCCGTTCCTCCCACCTCAATTTACATTTCATGTCTCAGTGTGATGAATTACTTTCGGATCACTAAAGTTTTGATTCCTATTCATGTTAACTTGAAATCCCTCTAAAATCATAAGCTATTGCTGACTTATGACTACTGGAAACTTTAGTAACCATTGGAAAGTATTAAGGCTCTCAACAACCCACTGCTTGTATCACTTCCAAATGCAGTTGTATTCCATTCCAATATAATCCATCGGTGATTTGAATATGGATGCAATGAGGACAAGAGGGCACCAACTGCCCTGGGATTACCCCTGAATTGTATTACCATGCTTGAGGCGGTGCGTCTTTTAAGGGGATATTTTAACCCCTTAATGACAAAGTCCGTACATGTACGGGCTCAAAATGCATTGTTTTCGATGGGTTTAGGGACCGCCCATTGTCCTTAAGGGGTTAAGTCCATATCCACCGAATACCTGTGTTTAGGAGGGACAATCCCACATCTTTAAAATGAGTATTTGTAAACTTTGGGTGTGTGATCTGCAGATGAACGGATATACATGATTGCACGTGGAATTTTTATGCTCATGGCTTGCCCACCACTTAGCTCAAGGGCCGGGGATCCTGATTGCCCAATAGTGTGATCCCCCCCCCACACACACAATATGGCTGCTTCCCCTACTAGTAGGCCAAGGCACCACTGGTAGCAGTTATACTCTACCATAGTATTCTACCTAAATGTTCTATTCTATTAACATTTACATTATGAAATGGAATGTTGGAAATGTATTTTACTCCAATGTTTAAGCTTTGCATATCCCTTGAGTGCAATTCAGTAAACACTCGGAGCCCTTTGAATAAGTAGCACTGTACTATTGCGTTAAAATTTAATTTTTAAAAATTAAACAGTATTATCAGGACAGTAAATAAAATTGACAATACCTATTAAGATAAAATCTCATGTCAGCCCATTTTTCATGATATAGAGACTCAGGAGCCATATGCATACCTGGGACCTCTCCTTGGTTCGCCCATAGAATCCAGGAGAAGCGGCACTTCTCCGGTTCTACGGGTCAAAACCGAATTTTCTGCGTCACGGGAGCGGCATCCTGACACTCCGTGCCCATTTCCTCTTAAAATGGGGTTGTTTCCTGCAACATCAACGAGAATACCCAAATATGTCAAACGGTTAGTCATGGCTGCATCCCATAAAGGTAAGCTCCAGGTGTTTAAATTCCCCTCACTGTATTAGCATCTACCATTTTTGGTGGTAGGTCTACTTGGGGAGCTGGAATTAACCTTCAAGAAATCATTTGACTAAAGGCTGAATATGAGACTGAGTTTATTATTCTCAATAGTTATAATATCTGGAAACTCACTAAACTAACTAGTTTAGATATTCTAACCACAGACCTTGCTCATGTTGGATCTCATCAATTTCGCTTCAGCTTCTGATCAAAGTCCCTGAGTGACTGAAGTCACAAACATGCATGGGATAGGCATATGGCTCCTGAATCTTAGGCAAGACCAAGGACTGGTTATAGTCTGAGTCTTTACATCAGGAAGAAATGGGCAGACTGCATTGTTGGAATGGTTCTTATCATCCTTCAAAGAGATCAGGGACTGATTAAGGTCTTAGAGTCTTTACATTAGGGAAAAAGGGTAGACTAGATGGGCCAAGTGATCCTTATCTGCCATCAATTTCGATGTAATAATTATACTTTAAGATTGTGTTTTAATTAATTACAGTCATAGTTGCATGTCAGTTTGCACACTTTAGTAGCTTAAATGGAACCTGAGATAAAACTAGATGATGTTATTGGTTTTAGTTAACATTCTGTTGATAAATTCTTCAGATTTATGTTTTACATCACTAGTATCCACCAAATACACATCAAGGACATTCCATGCAAACTGCCTTCCATCCCTTGTGATGATTTAGAAAAAGATTGCATAGACATCATATCTATCCAGAGCCTCTGTAAAGCCATTATCGAAAGTGTGTTATGGATAGGTTCCATATTAACCAACAGTGGCAAAACAGAAAACAAAACAGATCATTCTTATATTGTTACTAAAACAAAAATATAATATGCTTTGGTTTTGGTTTATATGCTTTATATTGATGTAGGAATTGGGATGAGGGACATAACGTTTGATACGACAGCTCCCCTTGAGCTTGTTATATATGGAAATAACGGAAGATAATTATGAAATATCCTGTATCTATTTTATTTACTGTTTCCTATATCAAAGTGTAGGGTAATAAAAAGTTGACAAATATCCAAGAAGACGTATGTTCAGAGGCAAGGCAGATTGCTTTGTTAATATAATTTATAGTTCTTGGAGACTATTTGAACTTGAGCCAAATATCATCTGATGCCTTTGATAAGAAAGAAAAAGCCCAGGCCGCTGTGTCAGTTCGCTCCTTTGAATTTATAGGATTTCTATGACATCAGTAATAACACTAGACACATTACAGATCCCACAGTGTTCTTTGATTATAAAAAATAAACAATGGTGACTCACAGGGGTCTATTCGTTAAGGTGTGAGTGCATGTAAGTTTGCAATATGAGTCCTACTCACAACGTTACTAAAGCCAACTTGCATTTGCGCTCGTCAAAACTCATTCTCAACTCATATATACTTGCAGGAGAGTCAAGTGTTGTGAGTTTAAAAAAGCAAGCAATTCAGGGGTTTATAACCAATGTGGTTGCTAGTTTCAATATGGAGTCAGTTCCAAATCAAAAGTTGGCGAGTCCACACAACCCCTAACGTATATAAGAAAATTTGAACACAAAGATAAATAATAACAGTACAAAAAATTGGGTTCCTCCAGGACCCCCCATTAACCCAAGGGAGAGGTGATGGCCTCCTTCTTGCACATTGTACATGGAATGTTGGGGTAGTAAAATCACTAGGAGGGGTAAGTTCAGTCAGTTTGAGAGTGATATCTAGATTCAAGAGGTCAAGAAAATAGTTGGAATCCAGAAAGTTTTTGAGCTGGGTCTATACAAGCAATTCAAGAAGTATGGATGTGAGTGGAGTTAGAGAGATGGTGTGAAAGATTGGCCAATTTATAAGGTCCATGGAGTGCTGTTTGAATATGGGAGTTATGGTAGCATGCATGAAGGATTAGGTTGGAGGCAGGAGAGACCAGGTAAGGTAAGAGGGTTTAGCCTCAAGGGGACAGGTGGTTAGGTGGGAGGAAAGAAAAGAAGCAGAAACCTCATCTTCAGTAACTGAGAAGAACTGGTTTACAGTAAAGGAGGAAGAAGAGTTGAGGGTATTTAAAGGAGAACATGTAGAGAATGTATGTTTAATTCTGACAATTTTAGCTCTAAATTAATTTGCAAAGTGAGAGTCCTTGAGACTACTGGAAGTCACCAGCATTTAACTGCTTCACATTCAAGGGTTTTTGATACATTTCATCCAAACAAAATTGATAAATTTTATGTTTTTTTTCTTCAAGGATGAATCCCTTATTTTATGCACCCATATGTGCTATATATTATATTTTTTCCGGTCCAAATGGGCTTTCTTAACCCACCATATGCATGTAGTCAATTGGATGTAAAGGGTGGGTTTTTTATTTTTTTTTATTTCTAAGAAAGACTTTATGGCCAACATGCTTGAAAATGTCTGTTACATCCTATACGCAGTTTTTGATCAAACTCTAACACAAGGGTGCACAACAGGCCAACATTTTTGGATACCCCAACCTGATCACAGGCACCTCAATTAAAAAATAATGAAGATACAAATTTTTAGGCAAATATATGCAGAAATCCTGACCTGATTGCACTGCTTTCACACGTTACTCACCCTTTCAATTTCCCCATTAAAATAATTAATTGTGGTGTTACATTCCACGTCTGCCTTCATTTTCAGGAGTGTATCGTACAGTGAGTGTGTTTTATTAGTACATTTATTATTTAATAGTTATTCGATCATTTATCACCTATTTCAATCTGTAGATAAATGATATTTATATGAGAAATAGGATATATTGTATTATTTCTATGTAATTGCATGATTTATTGTGCGGTTTATGTGACCGCTTCACTTTATTTTCTGCGGTTTTCTGGGAATCAGCTGTTTGCCTATGAATATCGCCACGAAAAGTAATAATTTACTATCATGTATAAATACAGGGTATCTCTTAGCACAGTTAATATAGTATTCAATTGTAAAGTTGGCATAGAATATTTCTTTTTTTTTTGGGCCCAAAAGAGAAATATAACCCCTGGACACCTGTACATGAATTTTTTAAGTAACGTGGGTCGTTATAGGTATTGTTTTAAACTAAACCTTCATTTTTTTGTCAGTTTTGTTTTATGTGACGTAAATTGTACAGAGGTTCCATGTACAAAACTTAAATGAGTCAAATATGTATATTGATATATGTATATATTGTATGTTACATAGACGTGTGCTTTTTTTGTTTGTTTATTTTAATGGCACATTCCATTTAAACCCTTAATGACAAAGCCCGTACATGTGCGGGCTCAAAATGCATTGTTTTCGATGGGTTTAGGGAGCGCCCATTGTCCTTAAGGGGTTAATAACATATCTATGCCTGTAATATGAAAATGGGTAAAAAAATAAAGGAATGCAGAAATAGCAATGGTCTTTAAATATTGGCGGAGTGCTTTCATCTCAACGTATATATATATATGTGTGTGTGTAAGTGTGTGTGTGTAAGTATGTGTGTTTTCAGATCACAGGATCCAGTGCTTTTAGGGACTTGACAGTATGACTCAAACATTAAATTTATATATATATATATGGGCACTGGAACAATGGCGCAGCAAATGGGAGGGAGTTTCCTCTTGCTCCTTATTACATCATGTTGATTACATCATCTTCTGGGATCGAAAAG
Source organism: Spea bombifrons (assembly GCF_027358695.1). NCBI lineage: Eukaryota > Metazoa > Chordata > Amphibia > Anura > Pelobatidae > Spea > Spea bombifrons. The sequence continues at coordinate 111,242,568 of NC_071089.1, forward strand.
GAAATCCTTCCCTTAGGTTGCATAGGTGAGACTAGATATAACCTTAAAGGAGGGAGGAGAATTGGACAATGTAAGTGCGAATGAGTGTGGGCAGCCATCAATTCTCAAATGGAAGAAAAAGAATCCATAGACATGGATAGCCATGAAATTTTCATTGATAAACAAGTAGTGAGCATGAGCTCCAAATGTCTTCTGGAGGTCCATGTTTCGTCATGGCATGAGGTTTTCTCCTGGACGTTGTGTAAACTGCTGTGTTCCATGTACAGCTGCTCGGAATTGAGAAATATTTTCCATCAGCTAGCACAGAAAGATGGAGAGTCCCGAAAATTCGAAAAGCCATTAGAATAAAACTGTGTGCGTTTTCCAAAAGAAATAAACAGAATAAGGCGCTGTGTAGTTTCCAGCCGTTTCTATTTGTCATTTGTGTTCTTTATTTTAATGTTTGAAACGTATTGAGAACTGAAAGGATGACCTGCAGTTAGATTTTTTTTTTTCCTTTTCCTGTACGTTTTTATTTATATAGTGTCTGTTATTTAACAGCGGTAACAGATACTGCATTACACAAATGGGAATGATCCTCTACAAGAGGGGAAGCCAATCCGTTACTCTTTATTTGTCATTTAATGGCAATTCATATGATTCTTAGCTTTGGACATCAAGAAAAAAAAACCCAGAAAGACTTATTATTCTATAATGGGGTCATCACATTTGTACATTTTACAACATTCTACGATGGAACATTTAGTATAACATTAAGTTTTAAATTCCATGTTTACTGCCTTTTTTCTTGAACTATTGGGCACGATTCAGTCATTTTTTGAGTTTGGTTAAAAGTGTTACTAGTGTTCATAAAAAAAAAAAATTGTATGTAGTATATATAGTATATATATTAAAGTTCCCACTCTCACCATAGTTGGCCAAGGTGGCTTGGCCTATACTGGGAATTTGAAGGGTTTTGGAGAGTATGCCTATGAACAGAGCCGGCCTTAGGCGTTGTGGCGCCCTGTGCGGACTACTCCTCTGGCGCCCCCCCTCACTACCCCCCTCTCTGCCCCTTCAAACTACCCGCCCTCTCTGCCCCTTTAAACTACCCCCCCTCAAACTACCCCTCCCCTCTGCCCCTTCAAACTACCCCCCCTCTGCCCCTTCAAACAACCCCCCCTGCCCCTTCAAACAACCCCCCCTCTGCCCCTTCAAACAACCCCCCCCTGCCCCTTCAAACAACCCCCCCCTCTGCCCCTTCAAACAACCCCCCCCTCTGCCCCTTCAAACTACCCCCCCCCCTCTGCCCCTTCAAACTACCCCCCCCACCACTTACCTTGTTGCCGAAGTCCTGCGGTAAGAGCGGGAGGCATCCGTCTTCTCGCTCTGCCGGCATTTCCGGTATAGTCCGGCGCTCAACATGAGATGCTGGCACCGCGACGGAGTCACGGAGAGTAAGGGGCGCCGAGCGGATGCCGAGAACTTCACGAGCAACCGCTCGGCGCCCCTGACCGGGACTTAGATTAAAGCATCGTTTTTTTTTTTTTAAAACTTTATTTAACATCAATGATGTTAAATAAAGTTTAAAAAAAAAACAAAAAAAAAAACGATGCTTTAATCTAAGTCCCGGTCAGGCGCCCCTGCAACCATGGCGCCCTGTGCGGTCGCACAGGTCGCACACCCCTAAGGCCGGCCCTGTCTATGAATACTAGCTGTGGAACTTAAAAGGACCACTTAACATGAATGATGTGGTCTATAGATGGAGCACTTATCCATGGCGAGGTGTATTGTTTGATGCAATGGCAATTAGTCATCTCGTAAGTAAGGTGCATTAACCGCTTATCAGAAACAAACTGAATTCTGTTTGCGACTACTGGGTCAACAAAAGCACCATTCCGCAGTGTAAACTCATCGCATTTAATGAACAATTAAAATACTATCAATGGTTTACCCAAGGTTTAGGGAGTTTTTTTTAAGCCAACCACAAGCCAAGACATTTCGGACTAATATTTAACCTGTCTTATTATCACAAATCATCTATTGACTTCTCAAGTGCATTCTGGATTTAATGAATGTAATTCATCTTTCAGGATTATTTATTGGATTTATTTGGTCAAGTGCTCTGGCTGCACTTTTCACCTTAGTTCTCTGAAGTGTGTAAACAGAGATGAGTTTCCAGCATCGGTGGATCCAGCGAGGACCTTTTGCGTTCTATTTATTTAACTCAAGTATCTGCCATTTGTGCCACCGAAGCCACAGATAAAAGACATTGACCATAAAACCTTAGTCATAGCGTCACGGTATTACTAATGGAAAGAAGTCATTTCTGTGTATTTAAGGCAGGGAACCATGAACTTTTCTATGTGATAGTAATTGATTTATTAGCATAATAGCAGCAGCACAAATCCCCTGAATCACATGAAGGAACATACGTTCTCAGGGTTTTCTAAACCATAAAGAGAAGAAGAATGGAATGGAATGAATTCCCTGCATCAATACAATTCTACTTATTATATCTTAATATGTATTTATGTCATTGAACACCTTAAATACGCAATCTCTCGTAAATGTGGTGAAGGAGAAGCCAATTTTATATCGCGTCTACGCAACTGTGTAGTTATACGATAAATGACTAGATCAATGACTAAAGTATGAGATGTCCAGCCTACCCATTTATATGATGTCACTATATAAATCAATAAGTAACAGGCAGCATACCCAGATATCGTATCATGAATATGATGGGCATGAAGGATATAAAATATACAAAAAGAAAAAGACCAATGCCACAACATATTCATATAAAAATAGTTTTTTTTCAATATATATATAATCAATAAACACAAAGGAGGTCCATACCAGAAGTAAATAGAATATATCAATGCTATTAGGATATTGTTAGTGACTAATATATAAAGGTGCTTCATATCTTGTAAAAATCACCACAATAGTCTATATGCTATAAAATATAGTATATAAAAACACAATTAACACCAGGAGAAAAAAATAACTAGAATAAATAAAGATAAGGCATCCTTTATTTATGTGCATTTATCCTGGCCAGGTGGACAACACTAGAGATAGGGGTTTGTTTTTATAGTTTATTGCTCCTTTTTGATTTTTTTTTATCTATGTTCTATTTATTATTTTTTTTCTGATGGTATTTTTTGTCTTTTTTATACTACATTTTATAGCATGTAGAATATTGTGGTGATTTTTACAAGATATGAAGCACCTTAATATATGTATATTGAAACTAACTAAACACATGAAAGTAACATGACAAGTCTTCTTTTACCTTCTTACTGTCATTTATTATTATTTTTTTTTTTTTTTTACAAAAATAAAAAAATATGTATTCGATTATACCTCAGGTCACGTCTCAGCGACATTGAAACTTAAAAACGCTAATGACAAAAAATGTCGATGGAGTTGAGGTAAAACCATTGTTTTGTTGAATTGCCGTATTTTAAATTGATTTAATTTTATAAAGAAAATAGAAGAACTTTCCCAACAAAATGCAAAACAGCTTTCAAACCTTCTGTTTAAAATAAAACCTGCTCAGAACTTCACGTCGTTTTACTTTTCTCCATTTAAAACATTTTATTTTGGAGAGAAGCTATTTATTTTTGTGCCAAAATAAGTTATTTGCTTCATTGTTGGCAGACTGCTAGGAATACGTCAACATACTCATTGTGGTTAATAACTCACATGTAATATTAATAGTAAAATGTTTTCCCAATAATTTTATAGTATACCATGTGTTTAAAATTGATTTTCTTCTCATCTAACCCGTTTCCATAACTATTGCTATATATCAACTATTAGAGAATACATTGCTTGTTTTGTTCTGCATCTTCAAAAGAAAGCCATGTTAAACCCTTTGAGTGCCAGAGATCAGGACAAGTTGTCCCCATTGGGGCTTGGAATATTTTTACTATAGTTATATTTAGGTTAAAACCAAATTAAAAACATACACTTACACTAGGGAACCATTAATCAGACTATTAATAAATACAAAGTTTAGGGGTAATCGTGCATTGCATACTTGATATTTGTTTTCTCTGTTATTTCCCCCACAATCCAAAGCAAGCAGTAAAAGTGGTGAAAACAAAAAAATACATTCTTAAAGTCTCCCATCTCCTTAAGAAATGTACCCACGGCCCCTGTTTATGGCATCCATTAGACAGGACAACAAGAGTACTCAGGGCCGGCCCAAGACATAATGCCGCCTGGGGCGAAGTTTAAAATGCTTCCCCCCCCCCGACGACACCCGGGGTCATTATCTACCCTCCCTCTCCCTCCCTCCCTATTATCTACCCTACCACCCCCCATTTGCAGGTCACTTACCTTTCAGCAGTCCTGCGGCGAGTCTCTCTGTTCTGCCACGGTGAGCGCTGCTTTACTGCTGAGCGCCGGAAATGACGTCATCTTCCGGCGCTCAGCATTACAAGCCGGCATTGAGACCGAGCTAGAGGGCTTGCAGAGGAGAGAGAGAGGGGAGCCGAGCGGGTACTGACAACTTGGTAAGCGAAAACCACTCGGCGACCCTCTCTCTCCTCTGCTTAAAAAAAAAAAAGTCCCGCCTGCTCCATGGTAGGGCCGGCCCTGAGAGTACTGTAGTGTTTAACAGACTCATATAAAGTAATCTTGTTCCCAGGAAAACCCCAACATGTTCCCTTATAGCTAAAGACTAAACTTTTTTTTCTTATACTTAACATAGGAATTGTCAAAGATCATGTGATATGTTTTTTTTTGCTTGTAACGGGAATCAGGGGTCTTCAGCTGGGATCCCAGGTTGATGTTCTTCTCAGGTCCTTCAGGGATGATGCTACCAAGCTTCCAACAGCGCTTAATCTTCAGGAGCGGAAAGCAGTCTTCTAGGAAGTTAAATAGAACTGTTTTGAAAGGGCTTGTTATCTACTTTTCCCACCCAATAATATAGACAACTACTAGCATTGAGTGTAGCTAAACAAGCACACCTTTATCAGGGACAAAACACACCACAACATCAGGAAGGCAATTCAATGATGGATAACAATTTAAAGTAGCCTTTGAAACACATTAACCAATAAACAGGGGGACTTACACAAAAAATAATCAATACGATTATGGTATGCACTTGGAATGCGCATATGGTAGCTCATGGTAGAATGGCCTTCCTCTCCAGAGAGGAGAACGTCCAGTGTTGTTATCCTATCGGGATCTGCACAGGCAGCTCAGTTCAACCTTTAATGCAGCCGCCTGATGCTGATCCTGGGACGCCTCTTCCTATCACACCTTCCCTGTCACACTTCTACTTACATTACTAACATATATGAAATGATTTGCTGATTTCCAATATATGCATTAGTACAGGGGCGTCCAACCTGTGGCCCTCCAGCTGCTGCAGGACTACATCTCCTATAATGCTCTTTCAGCTAAGGGGCTGGCTGAGAAGGATGGGAGATGTAGTCCTGCAGCAGCTGGAGGGCCGCAGGTTGGACGCCCCTGCGTTAGTAGCATTGTGCAGGCAACGTATGCCAAACTGGACAGCTGAACTTGGATTCCAGCGATATTATTTTTTGCAGAATTGGCAGCCAGGCCTATTCTAGTGTCATGGAAGCAAGTATTGCTTTTTCTTGCGGTGAAAAAGTGCCATACGTAAGAAGTAACTGAATCCTTGCGTTTAGATGATATTTTCTGAAAGCTGAATATTCTAAATAAAATGGCATTTCCGGCATTATCGTCCAATTTGAGCGAAGTCACATTGCTTTGAAAAACAGAAACGCGCTGGGGAGGACAACAGGGATTTTGTACTCAAGACCCAAGCTCTCAAAGAATACAACAATAGAATGTTATGGAAACCGAATCCATTTGATATATAATGTTACACTGAACTCCATAAAAGTTTGGTTAAGTATAAGCATGACTGTATGGAATGTTGGTAACAGTTATGCTACTTAAAAGCCTATCACCTATAGATAAGAATGATGGCTAAAAGCATCTGAATAAAGAACTGTCCGACACAAAGGTATCTATAATTCACTTTTGGACACAAAGTGCTCCTTTTTTTAATTCATTTATCCTACAGCTTGAAACTTTCGAATGTGAATTTTCTGGCCCTGAAAGTGCGAGGAGCATTAGGAAGCCTTAGCGCTTGTTCATGGGAAAGGGATTTAGGAACTGCTAAAGCTTAACACCCCCAAATGTTAAACGGTCTTTGTGTACTGTCAGCCACAAGTATATTTAAAACATATTTATGCTATCGCTTATAAAAGTTGTTTTTTTTTGTCTATATTGATCTTGACTGTCCTATTGTTAATAAAAATCACATTTGAAACTTTAACATTGTTACTGTTATTGATTCGTATTTTAGAATTATTTGGTGATTGGACATAAATGCAATAAATTTAAATTGATCAAAATACGTAATTGGATGAAAAAGTGTAGTGCGGAAAAAAGCCTGTTTTTTTTTTGTTTTTTTTTTTAACGTTCTTTAACATGTTTATTATTTTACATCATTCCGCCTCCTTTTTACACTACTATAAGAATTAGGCTTTCCTGTGTTATTTGCCTGGCTAATCTGCTACAATTGCTGTCTTTGAATCACTTTTTATTAAGTAGGTATTAGTAGGCTGACTATTTGGGTTTAGATTTACACATTTTTGGCATAGTATACTGAATATATCTTTCTGATTTCCAATGGAAAATATAGGCTCCTGCATTTTTATTACTGTTACTTTTATTTTTCCATGTAACATACTTTAGAAAAAGTAGGCTTTTTTCATTCAGATTCCTGGGTTACTGCTAAAATAATAATGACCAATAAGTACACAAAACAGAGCAAGAATTAAGCACCTAGCCAGTGAATACCATTCAAAACCACCTATCTAAGCCATAAATATTGGGGATTCCATCATGCTATATGGCCATATATCGCTCAGCCCAACACTGTGTCAAAGTACCCCAATTTTGATGAGTCCAACCTTATTTTTCATGGCGATATTGCATACCAAAGAATTGAATCACTGGGACTGCTTTGGATTTTAACCCAAATGAGACTCAAGCAATTTAAAGCCTTCTCTGGATACCATTAATGAGGCATCTGTGTGGCAGAAGGGGTTGCTTGACCCTAAGATTTGGACAGAACCCTCAAATATAACATATTTAAACACATATATATATATGTGTGTATTTAAACACATTTTACAAAAGGTTTGAATGTTAATAGAACTTTCAAAATTATTATTATTATCTTTTATTTATATAGCGCCAACAGTTTACGCAGCGCTTAATACAATACATAAATTCAAGGGGTCTGACAAGACAAGAATTGACGGACTAAGACAAACCGATACATTCGGTGGAGAGAGCCCGGCTCGCAAGCTTACAATCTAGAGATGATGTTTAATGGCTCTTTAATCCACTTCAAACTGTAAGAAAGCCCTCATATATTGTATAAATATCTGTTGACTTGGATGAGATTATGTGTGGTGGATAAGCATTAAATCAGAGCTATAAAACTCAAACAAATTACCCACCTGTATTAAACAAATATAAATCACAGAAAGTAATAATTTATATATATACATATTAAGAAGAGAGAGGATGTGATAGAAACATTTAAATATGTAAAGGAGGGACGTTTATTTCAAAAGAGGACAAAAGGTTAAAACTAGAGGGCTGGAGGTTTAGAGGCAATGTAAGGAAGCTTTACTTTACTGAGAGGGTGGTAGATCTCAGCAGAAGAGAAGACATTTACTATTCACTAAACATGGATCATGAAAATGATATGGTTGTATAATAGAGTATATGCGGGTCAATCTGTTCATCTAGTCTTCCATATGCATGGTTTTAGTAATGAGATTTTCTCCATTTTATCATAATCAAATCCGATGTACAACTTTCTTTCCTATTGATGTTATTATTACCAATACTTTGAACCTCTGTCTGACCTTTATCCTAAACAGTACTGGAATAAGACCCTTGGGTGCCACATGAACACACTCTCTACCAAATATCTAATGCAGAGTCACAACATGACCCCACTAAACACTCAGATCCCGCTATAGAAGCCGACACAATGCAGACATTGCTATGCAGCCGGTGGCAGTGTGCTTGCAGGATAACCTTTAGCTCCACGGGGCCACCATGAGCTCATGGGTAGTCAACAGTTGGAAAGGATATGGCCCTTGGGAGCTTTGTGCTTGTTCTGGTCAAATACTTGAATTTTACATTCCCAGATTGTTTATTTCCTACAGGGCGCCCATAGGTAGAGGGTTATTTCTCACTTTTGATCTTGTTGGGCCTTGAATGTAGTTCTTCTGATATCCTACCAATAGAAGTTACATGTATCATTTAAACTGGTTCTTACGTGTGATAATGGCCCTCATAATATCTGAGATTCACTTGGAGGATGAGCGAAAGATGAGCACGTACCTATGTACTTGAATTTAAATACCCCCATTAATCCAACATTAACATACAACTTACACAATAAAACCACACCAAACTGTACATATCCTACCAAATCAACCTGATGTAGCCCACCTTTGGCTTGGATTCCCATTAATATTGGCTTTGCATTAGTAGGTTTCTGTTGGTAGCAAAATGTAATGTTTCTGTATAGGAAAGAGACTCTTGGAACAAAATCTTAAAAGTTTATATAAAATTAAACCATGTGCTGTCTATAAAATAAGTAGCATGTGGTAGTAATTGAGGTAGTAGCTCAGCTGGCAGCAGACCAAGTGTAGCAAATCTTCTGTACAAAGAGAAGTTGTGGCAGTAATTTTGAAGGGAACCTTTCCAGTTTTGGCTGAAGCATAAGTGCTAGGAGTGATGATGACATTAAACAGTTTTCTCTTTTCAAATGAATGAATACCCTAGGAAAATCTAATTAACGTCTCCTGTTTGGGAAAAGGTGCTCTAGATCCTCATAGGCGGAAAAGGATGCAGTTGCTCAAAAAGTTACAATATTTTACATTTTATAACTCAAAAGTTTTATTAGGCTCCTGTTGGTGTGGTGTTCTAGAAGTCATTGTTCCTTTCTGGTTGCTTTGATGCTTTGGCTCAGATCAGGTTTTGTATGTTTGCTGTAGTTGGTCAAGGCTGAAGCCCGAAGAAGATGTTAGGGTGGGAAGAGAGGTGATTGAAATAGCATTATCACCAGTTATTTCCAAGACAGTTAGGCTGTCAGTGGCAGAGTAGAATTACATTGACCCTGCAGAAAATACATGGTGATCGTGGAATGAGTTCTAAAGATGGCCACCAGGAGAAAGATGGGGTTGATAGAGAGGTAGAGTTAATTTTAACTGCAGGAAACTCACAGGTTAATGAATCTACAAGTTGCTTACTTTGTTCATCTTGCATCAACTCAACTATTCTCCAGGTGAGTGCATACCAGTTATGAGGGTTTGCTTGCTAGTGCTAACGTAGGTCTGTACTGAATGGTTTAGATTTTTACTTGTTGTCCACTCACGAGCAGTGAGGACAGTTTACTGAACAGACTCTGGAGACATTGTGGTCTAATCACTAAAGGGTGAGTTGGCAGGAGAGTTGAGATTTCAATTCCCTTACTTCAATATTCCTATGCTGACACTATGTAATGCATAAGTGTGGAGGCTATGGAGAATTATCACTGATTTAACTCCACACTGTACAGGGCCAGCCATGCTCTTTCTGCAGCAAAACTTATTGGGGATGGACCTTCATAATGTATAATAATGCCGTTGAAACTATAACTCTCCCGAAAAGTCTTCTATTAACCCGCCCTTTAGTGAATAAACTTTAATGTGGTAAAGGGACCGGGAAGCAGTTGGGGAGAACCCAATAGACCAGGATCTAAATGCTGCTCTGACAATATTAAGGATAGAGCATCCGTTATTCTTCGCTGAGTAATCTACCAGAGCCATCCGGTGCTTTAGACAGAGACAAGATGGTGGAGGGATCCAAGTCACGTTCTGACAATGTTGGAGAGTGAGGGCATTCCTGGGACAGGAGGGACCAACAGAGAGTGATGTTGACCTTTTACTGTATAGAAGATGGAGAAGGAATAGAGACTGAATCTAAAACTTCAAGACTCCAACAGAAGATCACTGAAAGCTGAAATGCAGCTGGTCTTTTGTACCTCAGTTCCTTCCATCAACTCCGAAGAGTAGCCTAGTGATTAACTTATGTACCCACAAGAGACAAAGGGGTATACTCTTGCAACGGGGGGGGGGGAATTAAACAAATAACAAGCTATAGATGGGTAAAGAATGGTAAGCTTGATAATGATATTTACATTTTAATGGCTCTTTATTTCACTTCTTTAAATGTAATAAGCATTAAATCGCCAGTTAGGAGAGCAGAGATTTTTGGAATGCTGGCTACACGGAGAGCAGCGCTGCAAGAATGTTATTTGGCAGAGCCTTTTAAGATTATTAGTTGGAGGAGACCTGTATGCTTTGATGTGCCATGGTTTTATGGGTGTGTGGAGAAATGTATTAAGAAATAGGGTTTAAATGAAGTGACTGCAGCTGCGGGATGAGAGCAAGAAAATCCTGAAAGAATTAAAGGAAAGGTAGAGTGTGGAGGTGAAGCATGGACTGAGCATGGATGTAAATGTATGAAACAAGGTGATTGATAATGTAATTAAAAGGCAGAAAGGTATGGAGTAGATGGCATTGCACAACTGATTACCTACAAAAGAGTTTCGGCAAGCAAGGAGGTTGGTCTAAAAGGCGTCCAAGGGTGCAATGCACGTTTTTTATATTTTAAAAAAATAGTAAAATGTTTCATGGTGTTAGAGATGAGGTGATGCTATAGGGGTTATTTAAAAAATAAATAGTGTTTTGGGTGTTTATGTGTTGTGTGAAAGCTTTTGTTTTCTGACCAATGGCAAACCTTTTTTTAGGAAGGTGCAGCCATGTTTTGGGTAGGTAGGTTTAGTAAGGAACATGCACTTGTTCTCTTGTAAAGAAACATTATGTCTAGGGAACCGTGAAGAAAGAGACATCACATACGATTTTGAAAATGAAAATGAGGGAATGAAGCACTAGAAAGCATGTCCCTAATGTTGGCATGTAGCTAGAACCTTCTATGACTTGAGAAGCTGACCTCTATTTTTCAATTTGAGAATACATGATCCTTTACTAAGAAGTTTTTAAACCTAATACAACCTAATACAACCTACAAAGATTACCCTCAGTGAACATGTAGCTCTATAACATAATAACTATAACGTATATTGTGCTATTATGATTGTTGTGCTAGCACACCCGGTGGTTGTTTGTTGCAATTGCAGTTTAGTTCCTCATGGGAATGACACAAGACGTATCCTGCCTCTGTTACTAAAGTTCACAGTTTGCTTTTGAACAACATAAAGTTTTACTTCAGTGACAGAATCCATTTTAGTCTTGGAAGGAGACAAAAGAAGCTCTTTCATTTTGTCTCTAGATACATACATGCCTTTAAATCCATTGCACACATGTATTGGGCAGTTTGTAAGGTTTAAATATAAGCTCTCTGTATAGAAATGTTTAATATTGTATTTATTTGTAAATGCATATTGTAATCCTAGTTACAGAACTATTCACAGAAGTAACCTCAGTTGTGGAATAAACACAAGCCTAGAGGTGGTAATATGTGGATTTCTAACTTTTACTTTGATGTGTATACAGGACACTTAAAATTATGAAACAATCCGAATACAGTAGTTTTGGTTTTCTGATTATAATTGTATGCGTATGTTTAATGTATCCATGGAGACTGTGAACTTTACAAAAAAGTGTCAGTTTGTGTCAGTTTACTTTCATTATTTTTTATTACAGATGCAAAAGGACCTGGTTAGAATATTTATTAACTCTTTGAGTGCCAGGGGTTCAAACACATTTTCCTCCTGGGAAGCCTGTTGCATTTTCAGAATTTTGCCATCGTTTGCCATCACATTTAAGTGATATCCTTATTAACGGAACAAGTTTTTTTTGTTTTTTTTTTATAGTTTTTAAGTGCAGCTATTCATAGATACATAGTTTTGGGCAAACGTTACATCTCATAACATGAGTACAAAAAAGTACAAAAACATAACCCCCTGTTATTTTCCAAAGAATTACAAACCAAATAGTAGACTTGTGCACTTGGACCAAAAATAAAAGTTTTTGTTTCATTTGTTTCTGGACAATGAATTTCATTTCCTGCCCTTTCAGTTTGGATGAAATTCGGAAGACCTTTTTGATTCAGAAACAAAATTAGTTGTCGTTCACTCATTCTCATTCACGAGCCCTGAGGGGTTTGAACCGGCAACCCTGCATCCGGTAATTAATACACCTAACCATTACGCCTCTCTGTCTCCCCACGGACATTAGATACCTGTCTGTCCCTCACCTGTGGCTCACTATGGCAATCAAGGGCCTATAAATACCTGAGTATACTCCTAGCTCAGTGCCTTGGACTTGACATTGAACCTAATTTACCCCCCCCCCCTTCTACTGCAATTAAGTTTGGATCATCTGTATCTATTGGTGTGACTCCTCTTCTGGATAATCCCTCGGTACCGGGCTACAAACCCCACTTGCTGCCTACTGGTGCTACAGACCCCTTGCCATCTGCTGGTGCTACAGACTAGGTTCTTCTGCTGGGAGGCTGTTCCATATATCCACCACACACACTCTCATTAAAGTAAGCCTTCCTTTTACATAAAGTAATACTTCATTATTTTAAATAAAATTAAAAATCCCAGGAAGAGCATAATTTATATGCAAATGAAAAATAACAATTGCAGTGCCTGTAAGGAAAGCTGTGCATTCATTTACCTCTACAGACAATCAAGTACTATATCATAATGTAGAGCAGCTTCTATGCAGCAGGACACTGTCTCACACACTGACCCCCCCCCTTTCCTCTCGTCTCCGGAACGAAAGGGCAGAACACAGAACTTGTTGCCCGAAAACAAATTAATAAAAAACGAAATAATTGTCCGGAAACATTTTGGGCCTGGTGCACAAGTCTACTAATTAAAATAATTGAACTTTTAATATTTTTCTCAGATACATATATATGTATATTAGCATTCCTGGGAACTTTCTGCACACTTAGTTTCTGGGGCTAGAACTGCCCTATGCATGGCTAGCCCCGTCTACATCACCAACTCGTCATGCCCCACCAGGAAGCCACTCTGCCAGAAGATGGAGAGCTCCAGGTAGACAGCCGTGGGAGGCTCCTAGTTATGTATATAAAACTTTTAAACTTACTTTTAAAAGCACACATTATGGAAAAATAATTGAATATATAGGACAATTTCCCATTTAGAGTGCTCCTTCTTGAAAAAAGGTGTAATTCCAGAATATATGTCATGGTTCCCTACACCCTCCCTCAGTATCAAACCTACCATAGTTCACCATAAAACAACTTGCTAGGTGTTGGGATTAACGTAGTTTTCCCATGCCAATAGATTCAAAATACCAGGCAAATATAGAATGCTAAAAAATAATTAGAGGAGCACCACCTTCTGATTGGATTTCTTCCGACAAGAACCTTCCATACCGGCGTGTACCAACAAAAGCAAAGTAAAACAAAACAACTTACAATCCAAATAACTAATGAAAATGTCACAAAAGCTATTATTTATAAGTCACTGTTTCTGGTTTCATTTCTGTTTTTCCCTGAAAAATTCAAATGTGAACATAATATTTTGGAGACCGTTCAGCTGAAAATTAATTCCAGTTAACAGGTCATCCAAGTTTAAAAATTCATCTGTGTGCATCCAAAATGATGTCACAAATCTTTTTTTAAACCCAGCATAAAAATTTACAGCATGCTTATATTACCAAGCCAATTCCTCTTGGCAAGCCACGCCATGTCCCCTGTAAGCACAATAAACTCTCCTGATTGTAGTCATTTATTCAAGGTAAATTGTTCCAATAACTGCATTTTTTCCCCCTCCAAAACAGCATTATATTCTCATAAAATTATGATGAGTGACAGTCCATGTTTTAATGCATTTTTAGAAATAAACAAATACGTATTTAACAAAAAAAGGGAATTATTCGACTAGCTTGTTTGACTAGTACTTTAATGTCAGATGCTGGATGAATAGTTCTGAGATGGAACGTCATAGATCTTGACCAACAACAGCAAAGAATAAGCGTCCCGTAAGCATACAAGGTGGTTGAGACGTTTCAGCTAAGTCAGGGTAGATGGGGCTCTAACAAGGCCAAGAATACAAGCTGGGCTTGGTGTTACTAAGACCTAGAACATGTCTCCTAGGGCTGGACTAGCCATCTGGGCAAATGCCCTCTGGCTATTGGTAACACTTACTAACCCCGTCTGCTGCCGCAATGGAAGATCCAATGCTGGAGCATGCAAACGGCAGCTGGCCGCACACTACGTTAATATAAAACATAAAGTTCCAGGGCTGGCTCGTCATGACCAGTCAGGTCCTGATGTCTCCTTTATGAATATAGACAAGGATGCACTGAAAGGGGCAAAGTAACGCATACAGAAATGTAGACAAAGCCTCAATACAAATGCCCCTTGACAAGTGAGAAGAGGACACATGCTTTGTTCACAAAATCATCGTAAATAGTAATATTTGTACTAGAATTGATTCTGAATGCATTTTTAAGCACTGTGGGAATGATTGATGCCACTGCTGCTGATAATGAAGACAAAATGCAAAAAACTAAGCGCGATGTTCTTCTCATTCAACGTATTTCTCAATTAACAGAAGCTGCAAATGTTTGGCTAACTGAGAAGTGTTGAAGTGTCAACAAGTGTGCTGAGGACAGACATACCATTTCAAATATATATACTATTCTATAGGACTATCACACCTTAAACAATGTTCTGTTTTTGATAACAGAGCATCATGAATCTATGAATGTCTAAAAGAAAAACGTCAGGGCAGGCACCTTCTGACCTGGGGGGGGCAAGTAAAGGCCCTTGCCTTCCAACATACACACTGGTACACATATGTAGAGACACACAAACTTACACACACTCACGAAAACACACATACACATGCTTACACATGTACACACTCATGCTCACACACTTACACATACACATTCATGTTAACACACAAACACACATACACATTCATGTTAACACACACATTCATTTATTCATACATTCTAACATACATTCATACATACTTCCTCCCTTACCCGCTCCCTTTTTATTCGCATGGGCTTAAGGATAGCTATCTAGAAGTTAGACTTGTATAGATTAAGTGTCATGAGACATGCAGAATGGACTCTGCTTTTCATTCATCATCCTTCTTCAGTCTCTCATCCTCCTTCCTTTTCAAGATACAAAATAATTAACATAGTCATATTAGCCCAAGAGAAAACAAAGTATTCAGCTCATCATAGAAACCAACATGGTCCAACATAGAAAAAGATGCAAAGTTATATTCCTTCAAACTTACATAAATTTGAGGACCTTGGAGGTCTTCAGAGGGAAACATTCACAGAAGAGACCTCTGACATTAGAAAAGCTTATGCAAATGTACATCTTTTTCTATGTTGGCCAATAAAAGGTTAAGGACTCTCATTCCCTTTCAATGTTTTAACCGCCTTTATGTTAACTTCAGCTCTATCAATGTATTTTTTTTCACCTTTGTCTACTTCAAAGAAGTTGTGTGGTCCCCTCCCATTAGCTTATCTTTCTGTTCATGGTAAAGTGCTTCTTCCTTGGTGGTCCAATTCTGAAAGCAAAAGGTCTATTTACTGGCCAGAATAGACCTTTTACACCAACAGCCACTTCCCAGATGATCATACGTGGAGCGGAGATGTAAAGGTCTACATGTAAATGATCAAAAAGCTATATAGGAATATATTAATGGGGATTTTAAAATGACATTTAACCAAGGTAGCAAGTGATACTCATGGACGGACACGTATTAAAGGTATATTTATGGGTTATTTCAGGAGCTTCAGCATTTGCCCTAAAACAATCTAGTTTGGTCGGCCAATCTTTCACGTTCTTTCAAGTGGAAAAGTCCTTCTATTTTATTCTGCCTGGGGTTGATTCTAATCCACGCTGTCACTAATCTCTTTGATATATTTTTTTTATTACTTAAAAACTTTATCCACTTTTTGAATTAAAAATGAGAAAAAAAGGATGATATCATGTTTTCAATGTTCCTAAGCAACGGGTGATCAAACCCCAGCATGAATTCCGTGAACGTACACGACGAGGATTTGCCGTATAACGTATAGACTAATGATATACTTTTAGAACAGATGAAGTAAAAGTAATATTACTTTGGATAACGCACACACGATGACATCATGATACACATAAAATACAGGACAATCTGTCAAAAAATGATATTTTTAACATATATTTAAATCCATAGAGTGTTTGCCAATTACTATGATAGAACTCTGCTAAAATTATGGAAACATCTGTCGGCCAATGGTGCCTTTTGAAAAATGAATTAGGAAATGGGATTGAAAATGAAGAATTCCAGAATTACCAGAATCGGATTTGAATGTATCCTGTCATTTATTCTGTGTGGCAGAGAAAGGCGGTATCAGCAGCTAAAGAGGTTTGGTAATTACTAGATTTGGCTTATTTCGTTTTGAACTACTAATGCCTAAATATTCATTCTGTAAATAGATTTCCTTGATTTAATTCAAATTAAAATTTAATTCGATATTAACACAACGAACAAAAACTGGAAACCAATATAAGTATTTGTTTATTATTTTTTTCTTTATTATATTGCACTTTTTTATTATATTGCACCATTTTTTACAATTTTAGGCCCAACACTTTATTCTATTTTTGATTTAATTCAAGATGACCAAAAAGTGTATCCCAAGCTACATAACTCCTGGAATTCTTCATCCAGAGAAATCCTAAATGAGGATTCTATTTCAACTAAAATTGGAGATATTTGTTAAGTATTGGGTATTTTAATTAAAAAAACTCCCATCTTTTTATGGTTTTAGTGATTTAACATTTTTTTTTCTGATTTTACTCTGGGCTTCTTTATGATATTTTAATTACGTGTCTCCTTTTTATGTGTCTGTATCTAAAATATATTACTTTTATACTACTCTAATAAGGAACAGCGATCCCATAGTCTTGATTTTATCCAGCTGTTTCATTGGGTAGGCATACGGCTCCTGTATTTAAGACAAAGACAAATATCTAATTAAGGTTAGAGTCTTTACATCAGGGAAAAACGGGCAGACTAGATGGGTCTTATCTGTTGCCAAACTCTATCCCTGGAGAGATCCGAGGTCAGGGCTGGCCTAGTAGCCCATAGTGACTGCCCAAGCAGAAGTCATAGATTAATATAATAATCAAAGAGGCAAGAACCAAACTTTCTTTGTAAAGTAACCATTAATTCTTCCGTATATTTGACTTGTTCTAGAAAAAACTATCTAGAATAAATCTAGAAATGCCTAATTCCATGATCCAAGATGGCTGTCGTTGGCTCCAGAACATACAGTATATTATAGCTGATTTTAAGTCATTATCAGGATACTGAGATACAGAATTAATCAAGTTTAACACAAATGAGTATCAAATGTAAAATTATTTTAACACTTCAATTCAATCATCAACATCTGATCCTTCTTTTTTGCATTGAAAATCAAGAATAAGTGAAATCCCATGTGTTTTATGTTTTTTCTCACTTTGCCAACCCATTGATAAGACAAGTACTTTTTCTTGAAAGAGAAAACGATGTTATGCATAAAACCTTGGCAAAATCGCATTAATTAGTTTATACTGAAGATAAGCAAGATATGTTTGCTTTGATCTCCTGCTGTGAGAAATGTGAATTAACCACTGTTTAAAAATACGGGAAGATAAATGGCATTTTAATAAAAGCCCGCTGTATATTTTTTTTTAAGGAACAAAAATGTGGTGAATAATCTGCTTCTTACTAAATAAATATTGCTTTGACGTGCCAACATGTCATAAACAAATACTGATTCCTTATGTAATTAAAATATAAACACTGAAGAACGGAAAGGTTGTTTGAGCTTTGTCTCTGCCCTATATCAGTAGACACTGTTCAGTAATCTAATCCATGTCACGTTGAACACAGATGAGAGGATTCATTAAAGGATCAGTCCAGGTGAATTGGCAGCGGAGGCATGTTTGGACTGGGGATGTGGCTCCAAGTTGGTAGGCCCAAGAGTGTCACCACTGGACCACTTGTACTCAGTTAGATTGTGTATAAGGCATTTCTGGAGGCATAGTGGCACATAGGGGGTCAAAAGGCATATGATGGGGCACAGTGGCATTTAGAGGGTTAAAAGGCATTTCTGGGGCAGAGTGGCAAGCCAGGGGGCAGATGTGCATAACTGGGGGGGGGGCAGGTTGGAAAATAAAAGAAAATAAAAACAAAATATTTTTCTCAATCATATCTTTTATTAAAAATAAAATAGTTCACATAGTTTAGATGAATTAACATTTACTGGTAAAACTTTTTTCCTATAGGGTCGTCTTATATTCAGGCTTTTTCTTTTTTTCCTAAATTAATATTCAGATTTTGGGGGGTCGTCTTATAATCGAGCAAATACGGTACTTTCTTGTATTTTTTTTATTCTAATATTATGTTTTACATATTTTCCCCGTCTTCTTAAATACAGGTTTTCAAATTATTCTTTGAATTGTCACTAGAATATTTTCATTTAGCATTTGATGTTATATGAAATACTTCCTTTTGCATGGGCATTACAAATATACACAATTCTAAACCAGGAGTTAATATTTCAGTTTTCTGCTTGTCGTTTCAGAGCACAATGGATAAAGAATATGTTTCTTATTATGCATCATGTAAGAGACTGTACTATGCTTTTTTCATATATATATATATTATTTTTTTTTATTAAGAGTGCAAACTGCTCATTTTTACTCAGATTTATTTTGGTTCTCCAAAAGAAGAAAGCAAATTGGCAAAGACTTCTGGTTTTGTTTATTGTTATAAATCTTTGGATGAAATCTGACATTAATATTTCCCATATATAATACTTAAAAAAAAAATCAATAGTAGTGAATAGAATACCATAAAAATCACTTAAATTCCTTAACTGTAACCACATTGTACTAAGCCTAATTGGGAACAAACTATACATATACAAGGCGATTGTACATGTGTATGTTTGTGCGTATATATGAATGTATGTATATACGCTACCAGGTCACTAAGGAATGTCCTTGTTTTTTTAAATAAAATGTCAATTAAAATAACAGAAAATGGATAAGAAATCCAGAGCAGACGGTGTTAATGTTGTATATGACTATTGTAGTTTAAAGGGCTAATTAATCAGCTTAGTGAGACACAAATGTTTGAATAGTAGTATATATATACTGTATGTATGTTTGTATATATATATATATATATATATATATATCATATCAATTTCTGAAAAAAAATATAAAAAATTATTTTTATGCTGTTAAGGATGATTTTATTGAATCTTTAATATCACGTTAATTGTTCTGCTCTATGTATCCCCAATGTCAAGGTTAATTACCAATAGGCTCTGTTGTTTCATACTCTTGACCACAGAGGGTTTCTTCGCTAAGAAGGAGTTGTCTAGAGAGTTTGCTGTAGAGTTGCTGTTAAATCTCAATGACTTAACTTTTTTTTATTAAGGTGCAATCCTTTGACCGCCATATTTCTTGAAGGTCACCTCCCTAACTGAACCATGCATTATACAGCGCAACCTTTTTTTTCTAGAGGAATGTATCTGGAGTGATCACTTACAATGCATCGCAAGTAGCTGAAACTACAACTCTCACACAAATGTGCATGCCAACTCCTGCTTTAGTGAATAAACCCCGGGGACACTTTAATAAACATCTCTCAACAATGGTGCCCAATGTAGCACCTGAGTTTCACTATTCTCATATGTCCTCAGCTTCCCTTTGTTGATGAGCTTCACTTACACCCCTGGTTGGGTGCTCCAGTTATTTTTGTACCCGTGTTTTGGTTAAATGTGTTTCTGGGTTCCTATTTTCTATCCAAAGAAAAAGACAAAAAATGGTCTTTTTGGTGAAAATCCTACCAAAAGGTTTGCATATGCAGTGCCCCAGTCAAGCACCACAGAATGGGCTAACGAGACAGGAGATACGTATTCCACCGATGGAATGCCATCTAATGTTACGCCTTTGTAAGAAGAAGGAGCACAGCGTGATGTCATGATGCTGCCCACTTTTTGTAGGTAGATGCATGTGTGATCTCCCCCAAAAAGGATGCCTGGAAGTTATCTACGCTGTGTGTAATCTATTCTACAACTGGGCTCAGCAAAACCTCATGTTCATTTTTGATGACAGCAACACTCAACAGGTACCATGTGTGTTACATAGCATTACAAAAACTAATTCTGTATAATTTCAAAAATTATAAAACATATGATTAAATTTAAAGCACCCAATGCCCCTCTTCACAATGATATAACCTATGTGATATGATATTGTACTTATATACTGTCTTACTTCCAATGCATCAGGAAATACAATATTACAATATTTTACCTTCACTATCACGGGTTAACTTCTACTGTACATGAAACCTCTTGAGTACAGAAGATGTATCACAAAAGGAAAATCTAATAAAAACAGTTTCCCCCTTTTTAATTAAATAGATATCAATGACAAATGTTTTCTTGTTCTCTTAAGTGTTTTTCTACAATCCTTTGGTAAATATTAACAACTCTTCGTTCCCAGACTTGGCCTGTGTGTTGCTTATCTGAAATAGAACATGTAAGATATAATTGGGCAGGCTGCCAACCAATACAGACAGTCCATATTTTGCAGATACATAAATGGTTTTGTATGTAATGAGCCCCACAAGGAGAAATGCAACGCTTCCAATGTGTTATTTCAGTTGTTTGAAAGAACCTGATAGAGTGAATGATTTAGTGAAAAAGGGAATCATTTAATTGCTTGGTTTTTTTCCTTCAGAAATCTTGTGGCGTCACAACCACAAGGGTTGGGTAGGCGCATGCAAATTAGGTTAACAACGTAATATATCCTTGAATACAAAGCAAAGCATGATGAGCATCTTTATAAATGGATTCTCTTACCAGTTAAATTACTAACTTCAGTCTTACATATTAAATATTTTAAATATTAATATTTTGGGTATTTTAATATTGTTAAATATTAGTCATCAGTGGCTTTTCTATCTTATTACGCACCTTCTGCTCTTTTTATTGCATCCATATCTGTCATTATACAGAAAGTTACAAAAAGTAGCCTGTTGAATGTATTGTATTAATCAGGGCCGGCCTTAGGGGTGTGCGACCTGTGCGACCGCACACAGCGCCACGGTAGCAGGGGCGCCTGCCCGGGACTTAACTTAAAACATTGGGGTTTTTTTTGTTGTTTTTTTTTTAAACTTTATTTAACATCATTCATGTTAAATAAAGTTTAAAAAAAACCCAAAAAACGATGCTTTAATCTAAGTCCCGGGCAGGGGAGCCGAGCTGTTGCTCGTGAAGTTCTCAGCAACCGCTCAGCGCCCCTTACTCTCCGTTGTGGTGCCGGCATCTCATGTTGAGCGCCTCCCGCTCTCACCGCAGGACTCCGGCAACAAGGTAAGTAAGTAAGTAAGTGTGTGTGTGTGTGTGGGGGGGGCTAGTTTGAAGGGGCGGGGGGGTGTAGTTTGAAGGGGCAGAGGGGGGGTGTAGTTTGAAGGGGCAGAGGGGGGGTGTAGTTTGAAGAGGCAGAGGGGGGTTGTAGTTTGAAGGGGCAGAGGGGGGTTGTAGTTTGAAGAGGCAGAGGGGGGGTGTAGTTTGAAGGGGCGGAGGGGGGGTGTAGTTTGAAGGGGCGGAGGGGGGGTGTAGTTTGAAGGGGCGGAGGGGGGGTGTATGAAGGGGCGGAGGGGGGGTGTAGTTTGAAGGGGCGGAGGGGGGTGTAGTTCGAAGGGGCGGAGGGGGGGTGTAGTTTGAAGGGGCAGAGGGGGGTGTAGTTTGAAGGGGCAGAGGGGGGTGTAGTTTGAAGGGACGGGGGGTGTAGTTTGAAGGGGCAGAGGGGGGTGTAGTTTGAAGGGGCAGAGGGGGTGTAGTTTGAAGGGACAGAGGAGGGGTGTAGTTTGAAGGGGCAGGGGGAGGGGTAGTTTGAAGGGGCAGAGAGGGGGGTACTTTGAAGGGGCAGAGAGGGCGGGTAGTTTGAAGGGGCAGAGAGGGGGGGTAGTAAGGGGGGGCGCCAGAGGAGTAGTCCGCACAGGGCGCCACAAAGCTTAAGGCCGGCTCTGGTATTAATCATCCCACTTCCTAGCCCTACACATACAAACCATGCTGGCCTTCTGGCTTCCTTATTCTAGCTCACAACAGTTCCTCCCTCCCATGATCATACAATGATGTCACAAAGCTCTAAAAAATATAGAAAGAAATGATAAATTAGTCAAAGGGTGCTACAAAATGCCCATTGGTTATGTTATATGTTCGATTGCGTGTTCTTGAATGAAATGTATTAGCGTTGTCAAAGTGGAACATCAACTTTCCTACACTAAGGGTGTCTTTGTAAAGAATATGGTGGTCCTTCCTAGGTCTGTGAAGCAAATAATATCGTTTGGTTCTTCTACGTTCAAATGGAAACATATGATGGGAATCATAATCTTTAGTCCAGGCCTTAAGATTGTCTCCTTAGAGTAATGTCTGTGTGAATGCTCTCCTTTAGAAAAGGAAGATATAAAAATTCCTGATTGATGAGAAACTCCTACTCGGCTCTATTACAGAACACTGAACAGACAGTAGCTCCGACAGGAAACAACAGAGCATTTTATTACATTTTTGTCAGTTAGTGGACACGCAGTGGCAACAACAGGACATAAATATTTCATAAAATGTTAACAAACGGGAAATAAAGTGATGTTAAAATCCATTTCTAACAAAAAAGAATTTTGCTGCAGGTTTTCGGGGTTGCCCTATTTAAAACTAAGAAGTTCAAAAAGTTTTGGAAAAGCATAAGAAACAATAGTGTTGTTATACAACAGGCCTGGGCTGGCCATCTGGCACACCTGGCCAATGTCTGGTGGGCCACTGGCTGACATTGCTTCATATGCACCCATCAGATGGGGGTGCTTCAGTGTGCAACATGCCCTGCCACATGCTTCGTGAGCATGAACGTAACATGCGGCCTATCATGTCCTGCCGCCAGCTGCACGTCGTTTAGCAGCTGCCAGCCTTAAAGTGCTAGGGCTGCTAGGGCTAGGGCTGCTAGGGCTAGGGCTAGTGCTAGGGCTGCCTCATCATCTCCCATGTAGCCACAGGGTAGCCACAGTACTGGCTGGCAAAGTAGCCATTCTTGTTGCTAATAACAGGAGCACATCTCCTTGGGCATGTTTGGTATCCACCAAAAAGGATAAAACCCAGGTATTCTGAATATATATTTATATTGAACCTTCTAACAATACCTAGACACATTCTCCATAGTTGACATTAGGTTGCTGTCCCCTGGAAAACCCATCTCGGAGCTGAGGCCCCAGTACATTTTATGACAACCTACGTCCAGCTCTGGTGATGTTATCTACTCATTCACTAACACTTTCAGTATTGACGATCGGAAAATATCATGTATGCCCCTGGATCAACGACTACAAAAAATATACATACTGGTTTTAACTTACCAGAAATACGGTTGCTTAATTATTCATATTTAAGATTCATTAATAATTATTAATTATAATTACATACAAAATATATGTATTATGTACAGGATACCGTAATAGTAGGGGCTTTGAAATATGGTATGTTAACCCTTTGTGTGCCAGAGACCTGGGAAGGCCAACTTATGCCTTGGCATGACAACAAGCCCTTCATTTCCACAGGTTTTCATCTTTAAAATGAAATGCTAGCTCAGCAAAAATGTATATTTATAGTTATTGCAATACTCATTTCTTACGTTTCTATAACGCAGGGCTATCCAGAAGTCCAGTCTTCATCCAAACGAAACCATATCCTAGATGACTTGCCTTTACTAAAAATATGTTTTATCAAAAGGGTTTCTGATGTCAATATGGTAGCTAAGGATATGACTACTAAGATATAATGTAAGATGGTAATGTTGAGAAATGTCTGGGACATTTTTTTTCCTTTTTTTTTTTTCAATGTAACTTTACATGGACCACTACTATCCATGAATATAATAAGCTAATATACCGTATTTGAAATACAAACCTAAATTTACATAACTTAATATTAGTTCAAATATGTTGTACTGAATATGCCAGTTAAATGAATTAATTGATGAAAATTTTATACCAGATACTTCCATATTCCTGTTTTAATATGTTAACTTTACTTTCATGGATCTTAGAATTATGTGTAATAAAATGATTTACAAATATACATGCTTCAAACAGCAGGAGAGCAGAACCATTATTATATGATTTTAGAAGAATAAAGATAAAAGGAATCTAAAGGTATATTTGTTTTTGGTTTCAACTGTCATTTGAATATAAGCAGGCCTGGGCCGGTCATCTGGAACTTTGCCTGGTCATCCGCTGGTTGACAAAGCCACGTACTCACTCGATCCGCTGATCCACGAGCAGGGCTCTCTCCACCAAATGTATCAGTTTGTCTTAGTCTGTCAATTCTTGTCATATCCCTTGAATTTATGTATTGTATTAAGCACTGCGTAAATTGTTGGCGCTATATAAATAAAGGATAATAATAATAATAATAATAATCCAGGGGCAGTGTGAGGCCAGCAGCTGGATATGCCCTTCCTCACACTTGATAAAAATGTAGCGCGTGGCCACACATATCCAGTCATTGCCCATATGCCATCAGGCAGCCACTGGCTTTAACCCCTTAATGACAAAGCCTGTAGATGTACGGGCTCAAAATGCATTGTTTTCAATGGGTTTAGGGACCATCCATTGTCCTTAAGGGGTTAAAGTGCCAGGGACGCCCCATCATTACTGGTCCGGCCACTCATATAACAGTGAATAAGATGCAAAAAGATACAGAGCTTGCTAAAGACTTGCTCGCTGTTTTAATTGGGCCTGTAACTTTCTCTGTCTTTGTTGGCGACCGTCCATTTTTTCATAGCGTTTACATGATTATTTAATTTCCGTAATGGGCGATAGATCCTGGCTCCTTCAGGAGGATGAATTCTAAGAAAAGGGGTCTTAAGGGCAGGTGCGTCAATAATGACAAAGGTCTGGAGAAAGCTTATGTGACTCGTCATCGTCTCTGTGTTGACCCAAAAGAAGGTATCTTCTTTGATGAAAGACTCCATCTTCTATGGGACCAATAAATCTATATCCATTATTAATCCAAAAAAACCCCTAGTATTTATGAAAAATAACGGATACACTATAATGCTTGAAATGTAATCCTTTAAGTTTAACCAGCTTCTAACTAGAATTGTTTCTGTAGCCCGATTGACCCTTAGTGGGGAAAAAAACCCTTCTTAGTTTTAAAGTATTTTCTGAAATAAAACACAAATGGTGAAAGAATAAATCTGACCGGGTCATTTGCCTATGACCTCCAAGTACATGAACATGTTTAATGTTCAATTATGTTTAACGTCATGTTTTATGGGTTGTTTTAGCTAATTTGTCTTGTAGGACAAAACGTTTTGTAATGTATTCCAGAAACCATGCAGTGTAAAAGTTCATTAAAATAAACTTAACATTAAGCTTTGAGTTATGTGACCACCTAAGATATTTTTTTTCCCTAGAATTTAACCTTGGAGACCTTTTGCAGCCTTTTAAACGTCGGTGATTTATATCATTGTTGGCTGCATTTGAAACTTAACTGTCAATTAAGTGGAAAATAAATCTCCCGGCATTAAACCTGCCGTGTTCTCAACCTATGGCTGTCCTCAAAAGACTGTTACCCTCTGAAGATCAAACTGCAGCCATTGATGAAAACACAATCCACTAACTTTTATGATCTCTCTAATGTAAATAAATTAAACTGGGGAGTTAGCATTCGTCTGACCACATGGAAAATTAATGGTCTGTATCATAAACTGCCCTTTAAACTGACTTTCCACCAGGCTACTACATGTATTTCTGTTTATTTTCACTGTTTGTAATCAAACACATCAGAATGGCCAAAATATATTCTTTTGAATTACACCAGCGCTAATACTTAAAGTAGTTTTGTTCAATTTTCTATCTATCTATCTATCTATCTATCTATCTATCTATCTATCTATCTATCTATCTATCTATCTATCTAATTCTCTATCATTGTTTATTGTATCTTTCATAGAACTTACCCCAGCATTCAGATTCAACACACAAAAACTTACCCAGCACCCATATTGCACATATAGGACTTCCCCTATCACCCAAATTGCACACATAGGACTTGCCCAGCACTCATATTGAACACATAAGGATTTGCCCCAGCACCCAAATTACATCCACATGACCTGGCCCAGCACCCAGATTACATACAGACAAAGGATTTGCCGAGCAACCAGATCGCACTCACAATGGTCAACTTTTAACCAAGGCTCTTCTCAGTCTGAGCGCCGGTGACTTGGACCCCGACGCTCCAACTTCTGCATACGTGCAGGGAGCGCAAGAGGCTCCCTAGAGGGAGGGCTGGTGAGGGGAGATCTTCTAATTCCCAAAGTACAAACCAAAGATGAAAAACATATGTTGTGCTGTTGGGAGGGATTCTATTCTGAGGATTGAATAATTTTGAGACTGGAGAATTCATTATAAGTTGCATTTTCAGTTAAACTTGGGGAAACCACATGACATCGCATTCTAAATACATAACAATTAATATGTAGTCGGCCCCCCTCCCCTTTGCAACTATAACAGCTTCCACTCTTCTGGGAAGGCTCTCCATAAGATTTCGGGGCGTTTCTGTGGGAATTTTTGCCCGTTCATCCAGTAGAGCATTTGTGAGGTCAGGCACTGATGTTGGGTGAGAAGGCCCGGCTCAAAATTTCTGTTCCAGTTCATCCCAAAGGTGTTCAATGGGGTTGAGATCAGGGCTCCCCTTCATCTCTCAGTCTGAATTTAATAATTAAGAGGTGTGTCCCAATACATCTGTCCATACAGTGTGTGTAATATATATACTGCATACATATAATTTGTTCACTTGTAACATCGCAATGCATTCACTGTTTCAGGAAGCATTGTTTGTTGCATGATGTCAGTGGTCCGAAATGGGAGATTTCCATCTACTTCCCTGTTCAATGATCCCACTGGAGTTTCCATGGAAGCAGAAAAAAAACCCGCCTCTGTCTGTAGTCATTCAAGCAGGGGCATTTTTCAACGTGTAACCCACGCCTAGATGCAAGCCCCTTCCAAGTTCTGTGCTTCAGAATATGATGGTGATAGCACTTTAGAAATCAATAAATAATAACTCCGTGCTGTGAGATGAAGGCCTAAAAAACCCCAAGGAGACTGATATTGTCCAGTATCTCATTTACTAAAATACTACACTTTTCCAAAACCAAGTTGTTCTCAATATGGCTCTAAATAACCCAACTTTGAGTTGTCATTTGCTCATGCTTATTTATCATTTAGAAGATCTGCTAAGCGCATGATCAGTATTCTTTATTAAGGAGAACCCTCAGTAGCAGAACCCAGGGACATTAAGGAAAAAACACTCCCATTGTATTGGTGTTTTTAAACTGGCTCTATTCACCAATGGAGGTGTGGGGGGTGCAGCTTCTCTGGAGCTGCAGCTTCTACGGTTAAGTAATTTTTTTACTTCCAACTAAAAATTCATATTAAAGTACCTACAAAGTAATATGCATTTTTCATTGGTGGGGCTGCATCAGTCACTCTGTGCCTATATGATTTACATTTATTTTGTTTTCTCATTTTTTAGGTTTTTATTTTTTATCCCCTACCTACCCCTAAACCTAACAAATTTCCCACTAACAACCTATCATGCTAATTATCAAATTAGAGTTAGAAAATGTTTTCAATAAATCATGGACCCAGTTATCCGTCTTTCTCCAGGAGAGGGACAGAGAAAAGAGGCAAAGGAAGTGGTTGGAAGAGTTACCTTTGTCATCTGATGTCTGCCCCCCCAGACCAGCCTGCCCCTTAGAAACGGTCACATGTGAGGAAATGTGGGGGATCTGTTGTAGACCGACGGCTTGGGTCATGGAGCAATCAATAACAGCATTGCCCCACGATTGCATCAATTGTGGCAACATGGGATCAATTGTAACGAAAATATACCACGTGCGTCACATGACCTGCAGGGCTATCGGTAGCAAATGGGGTAAATGACACTATATGATGGCATAAACAAATGATGACATAATGCAAAACATTGGTTAAGCATTTTTCAGTTAAGCAGTTAAACAGTATTCTCCTGATATTTACATAAGTTTTTTTTGGTATGAATTCCCTTTATAATATAGTGAGTAGGATATGGACCAAAAGTAAAGGCTGTTAAATGGCGGTTAACTTAGACATACTTTCAAATCAAAAAGATTTATTTCTCATTCTTTCCCTCCAATATCCGGAAGCAGAAAGCTTTATTATATTATGTGACCTATACAAACCCTGATGAATACATGATAACTGTACCTGTAGCTACACGATTGTTGACGTTCTGTATAAAGTCTGCACATTGTCATGAGACACTCTTAACCTATGAGCCAAAATGGTTCAAAGCTGTTAGTGTTCAATCCAGCAGCTGCTCTCAGAATGATTCTGTTCACTGTTCTGTCTGTCGCACCTTATTTGAAATGTTTGCTAAATTGTATATATAATGTTCTTTAGGCTGCCTCCTGAAAGTTCAAGTAATGATATAAAAGGTTCTGTTGGTTCTAAACTAAAAAGGAAACAGTTATATATATATATATATATATTTAAACACTAAGGCCGAACTGAAAAAGAAAAGGAAACAAAATAAATATTCCTTCATATTTTATTCTTCTCTTTCCAGAGAAAAGTTGCTTCATCCTATTTCATTTTTAGTTTAAAGTAGGCTTGAGCGCCGGCCAAGTCTTCTTGTTCGTCTTCGGAAAAAGAACCCCTTAGTATTCCACGAATATTCGCCCGTTCCCGTGTTTGTTTCGGGCGAATATTTATGTATGTTCTTCGTGTTGCTTTTTTTCTTCGTTTTCTGCTGGTTTTCTAGCAGAGGTTAATACAGGGTTAATGCGGTAACAGTTAGCAGTAGCTTTTGCGCCAGGATTTTAAAGATCTGTAAGATCAGCTGCTCTTCATTGGTTGATGCCAGACGAGCCCCCTGCCGGCGACCAATAGAGTCGCCCTTACGGACCTTTAACTCCTGACGCGGAAGCCAGTGGTCTCCCCAGGCCAGGTTACTCCGAGGCATACCTTGCCCTGCCCTTTTCCAGGGGGATCAATGGGAGCGCTTTCTGAGCATGAGGGTCAAACCGGCTAGTTAGACATTTGCTGAGCCAGCATTGGAGCTGACTGTATATTATATATAGGGAGATGTGTTCAGCTGATGGGCACCATATGTAAATATCAAAGGGACCACTCAGCTATCATGTGCATTAAATTACGTATGATGACTGAGTGTCTTAAATGTACCGCTGCTTAGCGAAACATACACTTAAATCTGGTTCATACATTTAGGTAATTCATATGCACACCGATTTCTGTCAAAAGCGCTTACAAACATTTAAAGGTAGTTACAATAGAATCTGTTCAGGGTCAGATGACGGGAGATGACGGGAGATGACGGGAGATGACGGGGTGGGCCTCTAAGGCCGGTGCCTGCCGTATAACATAAATGTGAGAGCGATGGCTGGATATCCATGAGGAGGGGGATTTAAGATTTTTACATAACTTGAAAAATGACCCCCCTGCAAAGTAACAGGTTCATGTTAAGATAGGATATTACATGTGCACATTCTAGAAATCCCGCTGATACAGAAAAAAAATGTACAGAACTGTAGAATATGATGCCACGATGCAAATATATATATATTTTATTTTTTATTTTTTTTATTTTAAAAGTACTTAACTGTACATTAACTATTTTCATAATATATATTTGGAGGATATTCAGTTAGTAATGTTGGTGGATCATGCCATTGTATTAGATGCCGAAATTGTATGAAATCTAGAACTGTATAGTTTCAGTTGGATTCATTGCATAATCTAGAACAAACATGTATTCGCCTATATTTAATATCAATAGTTCAATTCTTATAATGCAAATTTCAAAATAAATTTAGCTACTGTTTTTTTTATATATATATGAAAACATCAATGCACAATCAATGTGCAATAATGAAACTTTTTGATTTGTAGACATGGGAAATGTTCGGGCTGAAGAATAAAAAAAGACAGATTGCAGAAAACATGTGGTTGTTATTTAATGAGCGTGTTATCATTTTTCATTGTGACATTGAAGCAGTTATATATCGGGCTCAGCGCACTGTACATCGTAAGAGGTAATGCGAAATGAGGTCTAGCCCTCTTTGCTGTAGGAAACGTGATTCAGAAACAATTTGAGGGCAACTGCAAGGTGATGTGCCACAGAGAACCAGAAGCTATGGAAATGTTCAACATCACTTCTGGACAATATAATAGTTTCCAGAAAATGACTTAAAAGAAAATAGAGACATTACTTTCCTCACCCAGGAGAGTTACATTTATACCATTCCTTTTCCTGCCATTTAGCATTGCTTAATACGTCTTAACACATCTTGGAAATGGAAAGAACGGTTTGTTATAAATTATACTTGTTAAAAGTTTGTATAATTCTTCCACTCTAATTGCACAACTTATTGAATACTAGAGGAGTTATCTCGTACCCCCCCCCTTACTTAACATTCCTATGTATATACCGTATATGTAAAAAAGAATCAGAAAAATAAAAACCAAAGAGAAAGCATAAATATTTTGGATTTGGGGAGATTTTTGGAGCAGAAGACTTTCTGTATTTGCAGAGATGGTTGGGTTGAGAAGACAGCAAGTACAGAACTTGTTCTTTTGCAGGAACAAAGAAAGCACCCCGTTATAATGCTTTAACACAATGTCGCCCAGAAGGGGAACAAGCTCCTTTATAAAATCAAAGAAAGGACCGTCAGATTGATACCATAACATTAACCACATTTTTACAAGGCTTTTCTTGATATAAATCTGTCCTTCTCTTTAAATCATTCATGCTATTAATCTAGTGTCACTAGCAGGGAAGTCAACGGCGCATTCTACGGGCTTAACATTATTTTACTTGGAAGGACTTTTGGGTTTGAGCATCTATATCACTGAGCACATAATCAAGCTGAAATCATATTGACTCGCCTTCGGATATGAAAACTTGGTTTTATCTCATGTTTTCCCAATAAACATTTGATAAACATCGACCGGGAGGCAAGACTTTTCCTTTTCGAACACAACACTGAGCTGATTCTTTATGGCAATGCTAATGGAGTCTGTTCATAGACGCCCAATAAGTTATTGCGCAACTATTTCTTTATTTTAATGGCAGCTGATTTCTAGCAACTTTTGTAAGGTTTGGGTGGGAAGAATAGACAGTACTTCAAGATAACCTTTTTTAATTATTTACCCCAGATAACTGCTCCTCTGGGTTTATTATACAATTACACTTATCATTAATTTTAATAACTTATACAGAGAGCTGTAAAGGAGACGTATCCTATGTAAGCCATTGACGGAGAATATATTCTGGTTTCATTAAAAAGAAAGAGATGTGCTTGAAAGAATGATGATGAGAAAGAAAAAATTGGACTATAGAAGAAAGATTTCACATATTTATACAAATACTGTTCAACTCTTCGATGTTAAAATGGTGAATTCTCCTCTTGGGAACTGTGGCTAAAGCCTTAAGCTACTCATTTAGTGCTTAAACCATTTGTATGCTTTCAGATTAAGCTTTAGTTTAAATATTGCAATAAAGGATTTTAAGTACTTTATAAGTAAATAATTTAAGACTGGAACGTAATCAGTTTGGATCCTGGAAATCGCAGAGGTTTGTTTAATAACATGTCAAAAACAAATACTTTTCATATAACATAATTTGTTCATCTGGGGTTTTTTGGATATTTTTCTCAGCATAAATCCACTTTATCCATGATTTCGAAAAAAAAAAAACAATTTGGGAAATTTCAAACAGCGGAATCTGTTTTATCCGTGTTCAAAATTGGAAGCCAGTATTATATTCCAAGTGACCTTTATGTGGAAACCGTCCATGTTCTAAATAATTAAAAAGAAAATTCATTAGTGTTTACTGTTGCCATGCGCGGACCACAAAGGCTTTATATTCTTTACAAATACCCCATAAATAGGATTTTTTCACGTCAATATACATTTTATAAATATATATAAATATTTTCCAAAACCATTAGTTAAAATACTTTATCAGCTTTCCAGGGGTTTATGAAGTATACAATGAGCGTGCATTCCTCCATTTCTAGTGGAAATGGATTATGTAAAGAATAAAAAAAAAAAAGGAAAATAGCTTGAGAAAAATAGGAATTGAATTTTAATGGGAAACAGACTATTTTCTCCTAAGCATACAAAACAAGAACTGTTAGGTTTTACTCAATCTTAACCGTGTAATAATAATTGAAATGAAACATTGTACCTAATTCCCTTCTCTCAAGTACCAGCACGAACCCCCCCATGGACATTGACACAAGTGCAAAAGACCGCATTCTAAAATGTATGTAACAGAGCTGTCTGGTTTTGTTGGGTCTTCTATCTGTTGGAAGACCTCAAACTTCACTTGCTGCAGTCTACCTCCTTTTATATTCAAGGCTGTTTAATAGTTATGCCATGTGTCCTTTAGAACCTCACTCGATTAATGTCTATTAAAGAGTATTTGTGTCCCACCTTATCAGCAAGATAACATTAGCTTTTATTCAGTGATGTACAGTATATATCTTCCCCCTCTTCCGCACTGCCGCTCTTACTTCTGGGTGTCGGGATATGACATCATATCCCGAGCCCTGCTTTTAACCCCTTCAAGACTGGGACGTACCTGGTACTTCCTGGTCAAAGGTCACCGGGTACGTCATCGATGATCGATGATGAGGGGCGGCTGCTACTGACCGCTGGGTGTAGCAGCCACTTTGAAGCGAATCACAAGCACGGAATTTAAATATTTTTTTAAAAAAACCTGCGGTCTTCAAGGGAAGACGCAGTTTGCAAACGTCGGTCCTGAAGGGGTTAAAGGAAGCATGATGTAGAAGGAAACTATGGAGATATATAGAAAATATTCCTTTTACCCTTCACTCTATGTGCACCCTTGGATCCTTTGTTGATTCTTATCATGTATACCATGAAAACATTTAGTAGCCTTTCCCTCGCCTCTCTATTGAAATATTATTAATTCCAGTTCCATGTTTTCTTTTTTTAATTTATGTTTGAACATGCCTTTATCATCTACAGTATGCAAGTCTAACTTTTTTCTCTTAAATGTATTCATGTGAAATGCTATAGTTTGGAATAATTATTTGGTCCACCAATTACATTTTTTTTTTTGCATTTCTATATCAGGAAGGCTCAGTTCTAGTGAAAATAATTGTTTTTGATCATTATTATATTTTTATATATCGAAGGGTAATGTAGATTTTAAACATGTTAATATAGTTTGTATTGTTTGTATTAACTCATAAATGCAGTTTTTTGTTATTACATTTTGTTACATGTTGTCTGTGGAAGTTTTGAGGAAAAGAAAGAGAAGAGAAAAACCGGAGAGAAAAAAGAGAGAGAGAGAAAAGAAAGACATTACTTTTCTACAACTTGTTTCACATGATACATAGATGTTAATAAATTCTGTTTAAAAATGGTTGTCAGGTTGTAAAGTGTTTGTTGACCTCAAACAAGGCTGACGAACAAATGCTGTTTGCGGTGAAACGGAACAGCAACGATCGCAATATTTCAGCAAAACAAATCTATTAAAACTGCCTATTATGGCCTTTTTTTTGTTGCACGGCGTCATTGTTTAG
Organism: Spea bombifrons; assembly: GCF_027358695.1. Lineage (NCBI taxonomy): Eukaryota > Metazoa > Chordata > Amphibia > Anura > Pelobatidae > Spea > Spea bombifrons. The sequence goes on from NC_071089.1 coordinate 111,276,378, forward strand.
GATACATTTGGGCCGAGAGTCACACCAAGTGTACCTGTCAGCCTGCACTTAAGGAAACAAATCATTAAACGCGCTAATGTTATAATTCTTAGAAATATTGCCCATGATGTTTTGCACTTTAATGTTAGCCAGAATTTGTCTTAAATGAGACATTCTCCTAGCATGTTATTATTCGGTTACCTAAGAAACTATCTTCAAAACAGAAGCCCTCATAAATACTCTGGAGATACATCAGACACTTTCCCCCTTTCACTACATTGTGTATATATTGTTTTGGCAGAAGTTCATCAGTCAGAAGATAAACTGGTGGTATCGTGCCAGGATTCTATTGCACTTGACCTTGACCTTTGGCTTCCTACAGATTCCAGTTGTTCCCTATCCTAAAAAAAAAGAGAAAAGTCAGCACCAAATTTTATCTTTTCTAACTTCTGTTTTTAACATATCCAAAAGGATGCTTCATTTACTCTGTATTTGAAAACTACATTCATTTAAGGATTTTCTCTTTTCTTCGTCCAGTTGTTGAACACTTGGTTATTCCTTTTTTTTTTTCTAACATTAATCTAAATGCCACAAAAAGAAGGCTTCCTTATGAAGAATTCCTCTTCTGGTATCCAAAAAGCAAAACATAAATACAGCACATCCCACATGAAAAGTGTACAGATTTATTAAAAAAAAAAAGTTTTCCTCTAATCTAACATTTTTTTTTTTTTATAAGCAAAACAGAATGTTCCGGTTGATCCCATGCCAGTTCTGTAGTTGTGGCTTTTTTCACTCGTTCAGCTTTTAATACAAAAGACTAAAAGACCATAAGTAAGCAATAACTTCAAATGTGATCATGCGAAACAAATAGCCGAGAAAACCATATTAGGTAAAATAAATTATTTTGCCATGCTCTTCAAAAGAAATATCAAGGCGCTGTTAATTAGTGAGAGCAATTAACACATGTGTTCTTTCTCAGATATTTTATGAGACCTTAGCAGTTGTGCACAGACGGTCATTTGGTCTGAGATGGGCAAATGTTTCAGTCCGTCATAATGAGGGTTAACCCAATGGTAATCTGAATGAGTTTCTTATTTTCATCCAAACCTTTAATCCCTTCTAAACTTATTGTAAAAATATCCTTGAAATACAGCAATAAAAAATGCATGTATTTATGAGACTAACGCCAGGGCATGTGGTTACTCCCAAAGCAGAGTAAAGATGAACTGTCTATATTACAACAGGGCAATACATAGAATTAATATTTTAGAGCTTCTTGGTCCAAGGAGAAATCTGATTGCCTTTTGGAGTCAAGAAAGGGTCCCCCCCCCCCTGATGGCAGAATTCAAAATAGCTTAATTAGGGTTTTTTTGCCTTCTTTTGGACCAAGAGTAGGAAGGTTAGGTAGAAAGATTTAACTTGATGGACTTGGGTCTTTTTTCAACCTTATGTACTATGTAACTATGTAATTTAGTGGGACCGTGAACATATTGCCCAAAGTAGGGATTGTCTAGCAAAAAAGGTGAACGGCTTCCTGACTGGCCCAAGCGCAAGAGGCTTACTTGGAATGTTCCCATGATCCTAGTAGGACAGTCAAAACCTGAGGGAAGCATCCGGAGCACAAGGTAGTCTTATGAACCTACACAAGGAACCTACATGACCTAGCAAATGGCCTGTAAGGGGGACAGTTTTTTATTCGTAACTAATAAGGTAATTAAAACCAGGTGTCCATTTGTCGAAGAGACTCCTATAGTCCATGTGCACATCAGCAAAGAAAGGCTTGGTGAAGCTTCTGGCACAAGAGGTAGAACCAAAGGTCTGTGGACAGATAAACACAGACTCAAATCCCTAGTGTACATTAGACAAATATATTCACGTAGAAAGTTTGACAAACTCCGCTGGAAGTACCGACATCTAAGGCCATCAAGGTTGCTTTGTCAGTGGCACCATCACTGAAAATAATTTCAGTTGCGATTGTAGACAGAGCTCATTGCTGAGTAGAACACTCAAATAATCTACACTACATATATAATTCTTGATGGAATGATATATTTATGCTACACAGTCTAAATTTACAACTTCATGTTAATGATACAAATAAACACTGAAATGTAAGCGTCTTGATGAAAAATTCCCCTATTAGACTGAAAATCTTAGTGAAAAGGAACTCGTCAGAAGATCTGATTTCCTTATATATGCAATTATTTAAACCGTAATAAAATTATTAAATAAAGTGATTATAAAGCAGTGCTGCTGACAAATTAGAATAAGATGATATACTATTTCATTTACCACATATTAAAGTAGTTTACATAAACCAAATGCTAAAATGTGAACTTGGGTTGAATAGAATAGTTGGTATTATATTCACATTAGTCTGTGAATATCAATTTCATTCTGGCAAGGAAAATTATAACTGATGCTGGCAATTAACAGCAGCAATGTTAACATTTTCTGCTGGTTAAATAAGTTGAACATTCATAATAATGACATTAAAATGTACTTATGAGAGTATAATTTTTTTTCTTTCAATATTTTTTTCCTGTGAATATTTCATTTTAGAGAATTCTCTTATGATACAAGGATAAACAGGAGCATTTCCAATGATATCAACAAAATAAAAAAATGCAAAGATATATACATATTCAATTGATTTCCAAAATAGTTTAGAAAAATGTGTTTTCAATTATTGCTAAAATTCAAAATTACTGAGTTTTTATATTTTTCAGTAGATTTGCATTTTATTTTTAGTTGGGGGGGCTTTCTGTGCCTTGTGTATGTTTATATCCCTAGGGAATATTCTAAAACAGATATATCCAAGAAACGAAAAAACAATTGAATTAAAAAGTAAGGAAGACCTTGCCATATGAGCTTACAATCAGTGGAAGCCCAATCCTTTGCCTCTAAAAAATGCCAATTTAATGAACAATAAAAAATGCAGTAATCAGTTTTGAATAGTAACAAGAATTGACTTCTATTTTTTCTAAACTATTCCAGAAATGAAATGAATGTATAAACCACTGTAATTTATCTGCTTTAATAAGCAATTAAAACTCTTCTATGCATAGTATTGTTTTCATAAATCAATTAAAACCATTATACTCATAAAGGGTATATACAAACCAGATACGAGTGAGATAAGTATTATACATAACATATAATAAAAATCATGGAATGTAATACATAAACCCCATCAATAAATAAATCATGGCATGCTTATAGGCAAAATTCTTACATCATTGAACAATTAATATTTTAATTCATTCAGAATAAACACACTAATCATGTTTATAAACAAAAATACATAAATTAATAATCAATTCATATATTAAATAATAAATGATTAAGAATTCAAATAATAAATAAATTATTAATTAGTAAAAAAATCATATTTCACAGGTCTGGCTGAATACATGAATTATATCAATTCATTGATTGATGCTAGAGGAGGCTCCTGCCGGGGACCAGTAGAGTCGGGCTTGTCTGGCATCAACCAATGAAGAGCAGCTGCCCTTCATTGGTTGATGGCAGAGGTGCCCCCTGCCTCTGACCAATAGAGTCGCTCTTATGGACTTTAAAAATCCTGGTGCCAAATCTGTTGCCGACTGTTACCGCGCAAAAAAAAAAACGGCAAAAAAACAAAGAAAACAAAGACAAACATGAAGATGTGGCTAGTGCCCAAGTCTGATTAATACTAGACTTGTGCATTCGAATTCGGGCGAACATGAAAACGAACACGAAGGGTGCGTTTTTGTTGTTCAGCCCGAATACCGAACACACAAACATGGCGGCCGCAAAACATATACAAAGACGAAGACACACAATACGAAGAATCTTCGTCTTCGTTTACTAATCTCCCTGGTCCCTTTCCCATCTAGCCTACCTTATCTACGCAGCATCGCAGGGGTTAACGGTAGTGGTAATCCGTAGGTTCACCATCAAGAGTTAAAGGGCCGTGTGAACAACTCTATAGGTCGCCTGCGGGGGGCTCCTCTGCAATCAATCAATTGCAGGAGACCAATTAACTCACTCGCACGGCCTTTTAACTCCTGACGGCACAACTTGGCCTGGGGAGAGCATTGTCTCCCCGCTCTAAGAGTTAAAGGTCCGTACAAGAGACTCTATTGGTCGTTTGTATGGACCTTGAACTCTTGGAATGGGGAGACCAGTGGTTTCTCCCGGACAAGTTGCGGCACCAGGATTTTAAAAGTCTGTACGAGCGACTCTATGGGTCGCCAGCAGGGGGCTCTTCTGCCATCAACCAATGAAGTACAGGTGCACTTCATTGGTTGATGGAAGAGGAGGCCCCTGGCGCTAAAGCTGCTGCATAGTGCGTACCGCATTAACACCGTATTAACCCCTTCTACAAAAAATGGCAAAAAAACGAACACGAAGAATTTACACAAGTATTCACCTGAACCGAACACAGGAACGGATTTTTTCCCCGACGAACACGAAGAGTTGGCTGGCGCCCAAATCTAATTAATACCACTTTGGACAATCATAGACAATGTTTTACCTACCTGTAACACATGTAGATGTTTATTTAGAACTGCTCGTTCTGGTTGAACGCAGTATATCTGGAGAGAATTTGGGTTTTTTGTGTCACTAAATGCCTTGCTATCAAGGCATTTCAGCGACACTATTGAAGCTTAGCTAAACTCTTTTAAAATGGGTGTCCGCCACTGTATGGCCGATGTCGACGCCCCAGGGAGGGGCCCCTGATGCGGACCCCTAAGCTTGTTTAATGCCATGACGTGCCAGGCCCATCATTGGTCATTAAGGGACTGTTTTTCCATGACGTGCCTGGCACGTGCCTGGTCGTTAAGGGGTTTAATAGATTTGGGAAAAGTGAGAGGTCTGTTTAGTATAGATTGAGTGTTACTGTAAGAGATACTGGTAATGATCTCTGGCCCCAGAAGTCGGCATGGCCATCCCCAGAAGTCAGCATGGCGGGGCCCTGTGGGATCTGCAATAGAAGTCTGTTTTGCAACATCTCTGACCTCCATTGATTTTATAGCTTTCTGGAATGGTCAGGGGAGAGCTGAAGATTCTCCCAACTCACCCATGAACCCCACTGTCCATGCAAAAGCAGGACAGTGGGGCAGTTACCGATGAACTGTGAGCCTGTGCCTGAAAATTGGGACTGTCGGGTTTATGCTCAACGGCTTTCATGTCTTGTTTGAGTTTACGTAGAATACATGCCAGTATTATACTCCACATTCAATTTGAAAGTAACTGAGAGACCAGCTGTGAGCTGTTTGTAACAATTTCACCTCTCAATGCTGTTTATAAAGATTAGCAAAAAATCTAAATAATAGTTTGTTCTCATAGATAACTCATGAAAATATAGCGCTGCAGAAAAGCTGGCAGATATTTTAATAACAAAGCGCTAGCGAGTCCACTGATTTACAATGTCTGCTTTAAATCTTGTAATGTCAACAATTCCGCACAGTAGGCACCAACGCTTTTAAGCTGAAGTGGTTCATTTGACGTGTCCAGCAGAGTTTTAAATGCAGAGATATAATTAACCACATGTTATTCCTTATCAAAACAGTAGTGCAAAAACATAAAAATACATTTATTTAATTTTTTTTTTTGCAGTGCTTCACAAATTTTTGAAATGGAGCAAACAATGTCAAGTCAAATTTATTTCCTATGTTTTCTTTCCAAAAGCTGTCGAATGCATGGATTAATATTTACAAACTGAAATATCTATTGGGATGGGGGAATTGGATTTTATGTTCTAAGATAAAACTGTAATTTGTGAATATCCTCGGAGCCAGGAAACGGATACTCACATAATATATATATATATTTATACCTATATATATATTATACACACAGTGAAAGTAAAAATTTGTCAAAATCATCTATTACATAAAGTAAAGCAGGAAGCTAAATGTATCCCAGCAGAATCGTTATGACAGTAGCAAGTATCCAGACATTCATTGAATATCATAAACATTTTCTGTAACGGCCATCTCAAGTACAATAAATCTGTTTTACTTAAGTAACCTGAAAAATAATATTGATATTCAGTAGATATTCTCCTGTATGCAAAAACAAAATTAGACTTAGAGGCAGTGGGGCAAATCGGAGACTGTTAACCCTTTCATTTCCACAGTATAGTGGGTGGAGAAAAAGGGGAGCAATTTATTTTACTTTAATCCTCTCTCCATCCCAATGGCCAAGGGATGGGAGAGGGAGGAGGTTAACATTTTGACCCCCAGTCCCAATGGCCCCGGGGGTCAAAGGGTGAGTGCAGGATAGGCTTTGTGTCTTCGATAAGGTGATTTATTCCATTTTAACCCCATCTTACAAGGTGAAGCAAGAGAATGTGGGAATATAGACGGTCTCTATATCACTAATGGCTCATTCCTTTATCAGAGGGTAAGCAATTGTTGCCCCCCCATCCTTGGTTAGTGAGGTCTAGGGGACCAGAGTTTTCCTCATTTATTAAAATACTTGTTTTAATTATCACTTTAACCACTTTGTCTTTTTTTTTTGCCATCAACACCATAGCTCTTACATGCAAATAGTGCTTTTCAGACATCATAAAACATATTTAATTAGACCAAACCTGATTCTACTTGTTGGCAAGAAGCTTTCTTCTATGAAACAAGTATGTTTGCCGTACCCAAATATCGGATTCATACAAAGGTTCCCATAACATCTGCGCACTTTCAATTGGCCGATCTAGCCAAGAATTTATTGCATTTATATAGCTTCTTTTTGTAGTGGTTTCAGGCATATTTTCATGTTTTATTCATTTATCATAGGACGTTACAGTTTAAGTAATCTTGAGATGGAAAGATTAATGCGTTTTAACACTTCATTTTGAAATACCTTCACACTTTGGATCGTTTTCCCCAGTAGCTGTTTCATTACCTCTGAATGGGTTTAATACTTTAACATTTAATCAAACTATATATTACCACGTGTGATATATTTAAAGGATATCACTTGCTGTGTGGTGTAACTTAATATCTGCCTCATGCCGTACGAAATGTTCGTGATATATGCAATTTTGTTATTAAATGCAAGCTCTATGTTTTGATCTACAGTGGAAAACCGTGACCTTGTATAGCATATCATCTCATTGTTTATAACTAAAGGAAAATCAACATTCTAGGATCCCAGTTCACACAGTAGGACTCACATCTCTTTGGGCCAAATGCAATTTATACAACTGCAAGAAACAATAAAACATGAACTTTACAATGTTTTCTTACCTAAAAATAATACAGAGTCTGTAAAATCCCAGAGCTTATTATTTTAGAGTAAAGACAGTAACTCAAAAGCCGAAGCAGATTTTGGAAGTCGTTGGAGCCGTTCCAAAACTAAACATCCAAGCACCTGCATCTGTGCTGTTATAAGTTAGCAGTATAGATAAGTTCAATAAATAAAATGATGTTTTTTTTCTAACACAAGACACGGCGGTTATTAAAGTTCCCCGGTTATGTAGGAAATATACACTTTATACACTATAACACAAGAGGCCTTTTTTTGGTGTGTGTGGAGTAATAGTAATTCCTACAAAAAGGGGTACACTGTGTCTGTTCGGCGTCCGACAATGTAATGGCTAAGCGCACTTGCATTGCCCTATAGCATCCCAAGCATCCTTACATCATAGAATGCACTTGTACATATGGACACTTATCTAATTAATACGTATCTTTGCATTTGTTTGCCCTATGTTTGCTTTAAATATAGATGTACACAATGTATACGTCTCTCTTTTCCATGTACGGATGTTGTAGAAATCTGTACGACACAGGCAGAGACCAAGAAGGAGGCCTGTAATCTTGACATAGGAAGGCATAATCAGTGGCAGATGATCAGAGGATGAATGGAAGTCCTGATCTTTGGGCACTCTCCCCGGTAGCGTTGTGCTTTCGCAGACAGTGGGGAGCATGGGCTGGTTGGCTCAAGGAGGTGAATAATAAGCAGAGTTCTGTGTGTTTTGCAGCACAAACCTCTATTGCACGTTTGCATACCCACGATGCTACACTAGAGGCTGGAGTCCAAGCCTCCCCATACTTCCAGGACAATGCCACCCACTCCTGGAGTTGGTCCCACTTTTCCCTACCTCTTGTCACACCGTCCAACACAAGTAAATTGAATTTCTGAAATATTGAGGTGTATGGGGTTACAAATGTCTTTTTAACATTAGCCAGTTTTAACTTACTTTGGTACCAATTTTACTGAGACGTCAGGTGTTTTGTCTGATATGTTCCATATTCCCATACTGAAGCACCATACTGAAGCACCATATTGAACCACCATAGGATTGGCTAATCATGTTCGCCGCCTATACCATACATCCCAACTATCCCTCTTTAGGAGAAGCTGTCCTCTTCTTGACCTAAACCCATCCATCCTTCTGTTCCTTTTGTTGAGTATATAATGGTATTATACAGCCCTGAATAACGCAATAGCACAATAAAGTGAGCACAAACAGCATAATGTACAGGACTGTAAGCCTCTTCTCCTCCTGTACTGGTAACTAACGTGGGCTAATATTATTAACATTTTTTATCATGTCAATTTTAAGGTATGATTGATGTTGTATCACTGTAGTGCTAACCATTTAAAGGGTGCTGTATAAGTAAAGTGTAATCTAAACTATAAATAAAGTACAATCTTATTTAGTTATTAATCAGTTTTTTTTTAATAAAGATCATCCTTCAGCCCCATTCTAACAACCCCTAAAACAAAAATGAACTTGTTTTATGTAAATTAAATGTTTGGAGGCATACAAAACAATCCTAGATGAAAGTTAGTCAAAATCGCTATGTGATGCACTTCTTGTCATGTTTTGTTTGCACATTGTATAGAGCGATACAAATCAATTAATAAAAAGAAGGACACTTCCATGTGTCAGGAGCAGTCAGGCCCCTGCCGAGCAAGCATCGATGACAATCATGGTAAATTCTAGTTTGGAACTGAATTTTAAGGTCTGTCCTTCACACGTGGTCTTGTTGTTGAGTTGTCTTCTATCCAAGTCGTCATGACAGTTGATCTTCTTTTGCCAATACCAGTGAAGGCTATGTAAGTGGGAGCAACTCTGACTTTGTTTCAAAAAGTTGATCCGTACTTTGGCCAGGAATCATAGACTCCTACATGGCAAGTAAGAATTCTGACAGGGTATTCCCCCCACTCCCCTCCTTCTGGAATAGCTCGGGAAATGCAAGATTATTGGAGTAGGGACAAGAAAGAAATATTTAAAAGGTTGATGCTGGCCTATAAGGAGCACCTTTGCACTGCAAGTTGGGCCAAAAACATCACATGTTTCGCCTAAGAAAAAGAGCGCTACCAATCATCATTATGTCTTGTTTTTTACCTTTATCTTAGTTTGGCAGGGAAAACGAAATCCCAAAGGCCGTGATGTTTGTATAAGCTCTATCTCCTCATGTTACATGAACTTATCTTAAGAAAGTATAAAATCTAAAAACAAAAAATCATTAAATCAAGTAGACAATATGAATCACACATAAATCAGATACGTTTTATCTTCATAATCAGGAAATATGTTTGCATTTTGTATCTAGATACATTGAAATAAGATAAAGAATATTATCTCATTGCGTTAACAATGCCTTGTAGAGCACTAACAGCCTCTCTATCAAGAACAAAAAAAAAGTTGGAGAGTCATCATTTATGCTTAATGTTGCGAAAAACAACTTTTCACCTAAAAATCACCTTTCTCTCAATTTCTTTCAGCTGATATTCATCATATTTAGCAATTTAGAAACACCAGTAAATCTAACATACATATAATACATTGTTAGTGTAATAAGATCCCATTTTTATTCCCCGACAACAGCGTCTCTTAAATATATATAATATATAATATTAGTAAGATTATATACAAAGGCAAAAATATGGTCTTGGGAATGTAATATCACGTCGTATATGTGTGTGTTTATATATATATATATATATATATATATATAAAAGCTGTGTTATGTGCAGACTTTTTCTTTGACCTCCTTCTGACCCACGGTATCTCAGAATGTGGTCAGTGTAATAAAATAAAGATAGTGAAATCTTCCTGAAGTTGTGACATATTCCTGCTGGCTATAAGACACTATGTTTTGCTGATAATGCTGATGCCTCTTTCATTTTGCTGTATTTGGCATCTGATCATACTTTATGCATTACTGCGATTTACTGGATCCCGGCCATCGCTGTTATACAGGAAAGCAATATCTTGCTTTTACAAGCAACATACTCTCCCACATGAAAATGTATCCCTTTTTTGATAACACTTTACTGAGTGGACTAAAAAAAAAAAGGTATATATGGTTATATAGCCCGGTCTCCAACTAAATTATTTTACTGTAACCTGGTTCAGCTTTTTCAGCTATAACATTCAAGAGGATGTAATAAAAAAATGATACATATCTAAACATCTCATTCTAATGGAATGTGGAAAACCTACCGAAACATTTATAGAAATTCTTGACTGTTTAGGCTCTTCGCTCTTACTCCTCACAACCTGTAAGGCCTAAGCCTCCGCCACCACCAATGAGGACACGACACAGGAATTGTGGGTAAGACTATGACTATGACCAGATCTTTCAATGAGAAGGGACCGGCTATGAACATTTGTACAAGGAGTACAAGAACCAAGAAAACTTCTACAGCAAGCAACAACAACTCAATGAGGTAGGACCCCTGCACTAAAATGTCTTACATCCCAATTTGCAACATTGTTGCATTAATTTTCCTTTCCCAGCGCACATGGACTTTTGACCCAGCAAGGGCCAACAGTCATGCTCCTCATTTATTGAGGGGCCCCCTTCTTCAAACAAACATATGATTACCAATCTTTAAGTTTCTCCCCAATATGTTATCGTCTCCATCGTTTACCCATGATGTGGATAATTGCCGTTCTACAGTGCCTGTGCTCGGGTCACTAGTGGTACACTTCCCAGTCTTGATTTAGCTAAGCTTATATGGGTCTTGTCTGGCCGTGACCTGGAGTTATAGCCCTTTCTTTCTAAAAAGTCTTACAGGAGAGATTGTTTTTTTCTCTTAATTAATCTATAGATGGATCAGAACTAGTGACAAAGCAAAAGAAAATATTTCTTATATACAGTTTATACATATGCAAAAAAACATGTGTAGAGCAAGGCCATGGCCTCGTTGAAACAAAAAAGCAAACCAATAAAAAAAAAAGAAAAATGAATTATTTAATTTATATTTAATTTACAGACGCAAAATTTCCTTAGCCTTGTGTTGTGCGTCATTCACTATGTGGTCAGTAATTTGCTAGTTTCAAATCCCTCAATATGCAAGTTTGATCACAAGTCAAGGGATCAAAGGCAATGGAGAATACAAACTGTCAGGTGCTGAGCCTGAACATTCAGACGTTACAGAGAAAATAAAAAGATCCATGTGATCTGTGGTACCGGCACCTACCTCTGCTTTGGTGAAGACCGGCCACTCATCTTTATCGCAATGCTTTTTTATCGATACATAGTTTGGTGTATGAGGTCATTTCCGAAGGAAAGGGGAATATCTCGATATTTTGTATTGTGCTCCTGAGTCATGTAGCGTTATATAGTCAGGGAGCAACTGGCTGCCCTCTCCCACATTACGCTATATTTACTTACCCTCATTCAAAACCAAATAGGACAGGTGTCTGGGTTGTCCTTACTTGCCACTCATCCCTAACCACAGGAGATAGAGTGAGGGACAGGACGTTTTTTCTCTTTAATTAGACATGGTGATCATTTTGAAGGTCCTGCCCAGAAACAACTTATTAACACATATTTATTTATCAACAACCTAAATGTGTCGTATATGCTGCTGTGTCACATGACTTCTATTTTACTTTATTAGGGAAAGTATTTAAAGACTTCATTACTCACGAACAAATTTCTTTTGCTTTATTAGATTCATTTAAAATTTTACAATAACCCGTTTTCCACTCATTTCATTGAATTCATCCAATAAATCTCATTGATATTTTCTTTTTTTCATATTTGATAAAGAACCCCTTGTGACCAACTAATTACACTATATTACTCGGCACTTGTCAATGTGGGAACTTTAGTGTGTGTTGATTCTCAGTAGACATTTGGCTTCTGGCTATAAGCACCTGGTTCTTCTAGACATACCAGAGAGGCTAAAAACCATGTTCGGGTTGGTGACAACATATCAAGTTGGATGACTGTCTTTCCTACCCATCAATAATCCTTTTGTTTTTCTTACTTAAGTTATTATTTGAGGTATATTAAAAATAGGTACACACGTAATAGAGTAAATATTCTTCAGGGAACGAAAACATGTTTCCCTTATTACTGTGAAAGGATTCCAAAAAGGAAAGGATGAGAAGCGCTTCGGGGATTCCTCCTAAAAGTGAACAATGGGAAACTCCTGACAATCTGAACTGGTTTAAAAATAATTTTTCCAAGTGTAACGTTTAGGAATATCCAAGATATTGGGATAGGATGGAAAAAAAAATAGTCAGAGGTATTCATAATGGACTGAAGCAGTAAAAAGCGGGATAGGGGGAGGCCAATTAGTAGGGAGCTCTAATAATCCAGATGGGATTTAGTGAAGAATTATTTTGTCAATGTCTGTACAATGAAAAGATATAACAATTACATCAATTTGGCCTTGGGTAAAACACCTGAGAAAATGCTACGATATGCAAATATATGAAAAGATATCCTGAGAAGTAGAAAAATACATTTGCAAGTACCTTAGTAACATAGTAATTTAGGTTGAAACCTACCTAAAAGTCCATCAAGTTCAACCCTTCTACCTATCCTTTCGGCTTTTGATTCAAAAGAAGGCAAAACACCCCAATTAAGTTATTGAGCTACTGGATTTTATGAAAATGTCCCCCAAAAATACTCTCCTTATCCCAAACAAGACACAGACAGCTTGTATTGGATAAGATTTGTACCACGGCTTTATTGATAATAATTATTGACCGGAAATATTTTTTCCTGTGCTGTAACCAATAAGTCACAATATTATAGGAATCACAAAAGAGTGATGTGTGGTGGGAACATGACATCCCCCCGCCAGCAAAAAAGAACAAGCAAAAAAGAACAAGCAAAAAAAAACGGCCCACCTAGTAGAGCTCTTGGCTCCACTCACTGCTGCACTCGCACCTCTCGGTCGTGTTAAGGCTGGGTCTTCAACATGTAACTGTAATACAATCAAGATGTTTGCTTACTCTAAGCATTGATAATACTTTGAATTATAATGTTCACTGTGTATACAACTTGCTATGTAGATTTGCATCTGAAATGTATCCCCATTGCCTTTTCTTGTTTCTCTTTACCCCAATGGTATTTCATATATACTACAAAAGAAATATAAAATGTGTAATGCAACAAAAAACCCCAAAAACTGTAAAGGATACAGTAATTGTCACAAGTGCATGCATAGAGATACATGTGAGTAATGGGGTCTATGAGTAAAAGGGTGTGAGTTGCACCTAATAAGTGGGGTTCATTACTGACCATCAACCCGTGATGTCTGCAACTATTCACTGTGTAATATAGAAAAGCCATACCATCACAAAACCATCATAAAATAGCAGATACATTCTATTTTATTCTATATATTTTATTCAGGGTATTTTTCCTTTCACTAAGGAGACTCTGAATGAGTCTTATTGTTTTTTATGCATGCAGAATACAATGTATTCAGGGGCGGGCTGGGCCGGGGGACAGGGGGGCAATTGCCCCCCAGGCCGCCCGAAATCTAATCTAAATGGCCGCCGGGTGCTGATGCCGCCGGCCGGCGCTACTTTAATACTTTTTTTTAAATTTAATATGGCAAGCCGATCCGGCTATTAAATGGAAAAAAAAAGTATTAAAGCAGCGCCGGCCGGCGGCATCAGCACCCAGCAGCCGTATGCGATGGCCGCCGAGTGATGGGAGCAGCTTGAGGGGTGAAAGCTCCGCCCCCTCGCACTCACCTTTCACCCCTCACGCTGCTCCCATCACTATGCGGCCATCAGATTGTTGGAAATCGAATCTAAACGGCCGCTGGGTGCTGATGCTGCCGGCCAGCGCTGCTTTAATACTTTATTTATTTTTAATATGGCAAGCCGATCCGGCATATTAAATAAATAAAAAAAAGGATTAAAGTAGCTCCGGCCGGTGGCATCAGCACCCAGCGGCCGTTTAGATCAGTTTTCCAGCAGTCTGATGGCCGCATAGTGATGGGAGCAGCATGAGGGGTGAAAGGTGAGTGCGAGGGGGCGGAGCCAGTTCACTTGACTTGCCCCCCAGGCCTTAGGCTGCCAGCCCTCCCCTGAATGTATTATTTGTTAATATTTCACCATCTTTTTTTGTGTGATTTTTTTAGTGATTTTTGGTATTTGAAATGTTTAAATTTCAAATTGAAAATAATGTCGTTCGGTCCTTGACTAAACAAAATGTATTTATTAGTACTGCGCTCTTTAAATAATTTTATCATAGCAATATTTTAATGTTTTCAAAAATGCAATCAGCAGCTGAGATGAATATTGTTTTTTTCACATAGTTTCTCAAAAAAAGTTCCTCTCAATATATTGTTCAGCGACTCTATTGTATAGAAAAATATTACCATAAATCTTCACATAATCATCTGTGATTCATATGTCAATCCCCCTATGTACTTAGTACTTAAGAAAACACGATCTTAAAGCAACAGATTTATTATTAAGTTGCCTATTTCTTTTTGCTAAATGATGTTTAATTATTTATATGCTCAACCTATTTACTTAAATATTTAGTTTTTAACAACTTTCTTCCTTTCACGTGGTGAAAAATGATACAATTACATGTTTTATGACATCATGTCAGCACTTTGGTTCTGCCCAGTGAACAGAGTATAAAATGAGACCTGGTATTAGGATTATGGAATACTTGTCCCAAAATTTAAGGTGCCCAAAACGGGACACCTTCATGGGGGGGGGGAGTCGAAGTGAGGAGGCCACATGGAAGCTGTGATTGAGGTCTGTCATAAACTTGAAAACAAAGCAAAATATATAGGCTTATATAAATGAATCTATTCATTTTTAAAACCATTGTTTAATAATGCATTTACAGTTCTGAAACAGGGAAGAAAACCTTAACATTTTAAAGGATATTACGTCTATGTATGTGTTTGTAAAATGACTCTTCTTTAAGATTAATTTATAGAGATTCTTATTTTCCTTCTTTGTTCTTTGTGTCATTTTCTTGATAGTTTCATATTTTTTCATGCCTTAAATACCGGCTAAATTTTGAATATTTAGGTTAATTTAGATTTATTTGTAATTAGTCTAATACCTCCGACTTCTATTTGATTTTTTATTTGTATAATTAAATGGGTTATTGCACGTATATTTTTGTGTTGTGGCATACATACCAGATACTTAACAAACTAGGTCATTTGTTTCATGATTTGTTACATTATATAGCCGTATATCTTGGAGGGGCAAGTCAAACATATTGGTGGGGCTAGCCCCAGATAAGGTGGGCATGAAGCAGGAGAAGAAGTGGGCAGGAAGAGGACATGGCCAAAAGCAACTCCCATGCCTAGAGAAACAAGAAAATGACTCAGAGACTCCGGGAAATGGTACTTCACCCAGAGACTCCAGGTGGATCCCAGAGAGTTTCTACGTATGGTAATATGATATCAAGTTTCGAAAAATGTGGATAGCGACAATGGTAGCATAAATAAATAAACTGACCTATTTAAGCTTGTGAGTAGTGCCCTCTTTACCTAATGTATCAATGATGATGATTATTATTATTATTATTATTATTATTAATACCTAATTTACTTGTTAAAGACAATTACATGATGGTACTCTTGGAAACAAATATTTTTAATAGTCTGCAAATGGTTAGACTTCAGGGCCGCTGCTTGTATATGTTTTTGTGAAACCTCACATTACCAAATATATGTCAAAGATGACCGAGACCTTTGTGCATCTCCAGTGATCATGTTTAGACTTCTGGAAAAGCAGGAGTGCTATTCTATAGCTAAATCAGAGAATACACGATAATGTATAGATGGGTTATGTATTAGAGTGTTTGGCCATTTTGAAAACATAACCTTTTCCTATATATAGTAATAATATTTCCTATATAATAATAATAATACTAATAATAATACTAATTCCTATATAATAATAATAATAATAATAATAATTCCTATATAATAATAATAACTCTGCTCTTGAAATGATCATTTCTGAATTAAGAGATTAAAAACCATGAATGTGTTCTTATTTTCTGTTGTCGTTCTAGAGTCTATTAATCACAGTATACCAAAACGTGTATTCAAAGCCCAAAGCCATTCGTCTTATTGTAGGATTTGACAGATTTGCTATTTTTAAAAAGGAAAAAGCAATTTCCAAATGTATTACTATATTAGTTACAGATGAAATTCATATTTGGCAAATTGTCATTTGGCTGTCTTAGTGTCAACGTGATTTCTATACCCTTGTTTCCAGTTGAACATTAATTTCTATTTTTTATTTTTTTTGTATTTTGCGAAATACTGTGGTTACAAAAGGTGCATGAAATTACAACTCACGGGACTAAAGTTTAGTAACATCCCCAGGAAAAGTAAAACATTGGCAACTTTAACATTTATTGGATAGAACAGCTTCGTGAATCAATATGGGTTGAATTTCATTGTCATTTACAAATTAGTTCCATTATTAAATCTTATTGTGAATTATGACAGATGAGCTAATAATTCTATTACATGTCTTTTACGTTGACTGATGTGATCTCTATTGAATTAGCACAACCTCAGACATTATTCATATTTATATATATATATAAAAAAAGAAAAACACAGAATTTCATTGAAACAGTATGCTGTCTCAAATTAAGAACTATTTCTTTTTACATATTTAGGTTATTTTTTAGCAATTGAAACTCATGCTTCGGGGGACAGGGATGGTTTCTTGAAAGGGGCCAACTTATCCCTTGGTGGTAAACAAGTAAAATTAATAGATTAGACTCACAATGTTTTTGTTTCTTTCACATTACAGCTGGGTTTCTCATCCACACATCAATTTGTGAAATACGTACTTTGGGAACATATCTTAAATCATTGTCACTCTCAGAAACTGACATTTTACTGGATCGCAAACAAGTTAAAGCCTGCTTCCGCAACCCAAAAAAGCATTGTTAAACAGTTTTAGCGCTGAAAACCGTATATAGAGAATTAATATAACCATTTTGCACCATAAAAAATGGGATCATTAGTCGACGTTGATACCGTAAAATTTGGCCAATGTGTAAAAAAATACAATAACTCCCATAAACTTTTTATACTTCAAAAGTATCTTCTTCTGATGGAATCTGAAGCCCTCAATCACATAGAGCAAAGACATTTAATCCTATAGTAAAGGGCAATTTGACATTTTTTATTTATTTATTTTTTTTAGGTTTTTTTTTTCATTATTTTATTTCTTTTTCAAAAAATATAAAAAGTTACAGATTTTACCTGGTATTTAATTATCTCAATTCATGGCTTCACTGCAAATGCATCCGAGACAAGCTCAACAGAGAATAGGCGAAACGTAATGGTCTACTCTATGATAACGGTTTTTGGACTTGAAGACATTGTGGGGGTCTATGCCAAAGGCGTTAAATGGTTTTGAGTTTATTCACTTGCATTTACTCTGTATTGTTGTGACCCCTCAAAGCTTTCTGTATAGAGCTCATTGAATAAGATTATGTTAAGCAAAACTGACATAAGCTATTGGCCATACTGCATACAGTTACGACATACAACAAAGGATCCAAGATATTTCACTTTTTGGTTCATAGCCTAGTGTTACATTTTTTCCATATTACTGTTACTTCATATGCTAAAGTGGAAGGCATATGCAAATACAGAGGAGAAGCTACTTGGCACCCCCTTGTGGTGACCTACTTACATTGCGTTATTTCCCATCTTTCTATAATGATCAGGGGATAACCAGACAATGGTGTTGCCACCATCTTGGTTCCCTAGGCTTGGGACGGGGCCTTCTCTGGACACAACCCATTACATTTACCATTATTACCAAACTTCTTTGCTTTTCTCCTGTTTCCACAGTTCATTTTTCGCACAATTTACAAGAAACCTGAACTCCAAACACTGACATGGAATGCTAGAAGGAAGTGTTTCCTTGACAAATTTCCAGAATACTATTGTAAACATGCAATCTGTTAGAAGCCCATAAAAAGCATAGAGTCGTCTTAACCCCAAGCAAATGTTGCAAAGTTTATTATAGCAACTCCTATTTCTCGACTACTGTTAAGACATAATTTAGAGCCCCTTTTCACTTTGTTTACTTCTATTTTGTGCTCCTCGTCCAGTGATTCACTCGGTCGCGTATTTTTCTGTGTTACAGGATATTATTGGAGTAATAATTTATTAGCGGTAAAAATATTTACATGCAATTAGAGATGTCAAATCCCTTTTGGCCTCAGTGTGCTGTTGAAGAATGGTCAACATGACTTAAACAAGAGCAAGGAAAGTACAAGGTTTTTTGGATGAACTTGTGGACCTTTTGTTAGCTTAAACAAAGATCTTAACTGTAATTTAAAACTCCGAGACAGGATTACTATCGGAGAAAGGTGCTCAAGAAATGAAAAAATAATAATTTTTGCAATGCAATAGGGTTGCGTTCTACACGGTCCTGCTAAATTCCGTGAGAACGCGATAGTCCGACACAGATCTATGGATAGTATTCTGCTGGGAAATATTACTCACCGGCTCATGCCCTTAAAGTACATTTTAAAAATATTATCTTTGACGTGTTGTGTGAAGGTTTGCAGCTTTAGTCCTGCACGCCTTCTAATGGGATATTAAAGCAACGAGATGCATTTACATTTAAGCAAACAAATGAAAAAGACAATATAAATTGGTGACCTTCCGAAATGTTAAGTGCTTTTTTTTTTTTGTTAAGAGTGCGCACAGGAGTGAACAAGTAGCAGACTAACATTGTGATCATTGACAAGCGATGATTTATTCGAGCTCTCCTCTCTAGCCATTTGGCTAAAGTTTTAGGTAAACAATTTCAGTCTCCCTTATGTTCCCCTTACTGCCATCTCCCACTAACAAGAAATGCTGCCAAGAAAAGCAGCCAGACAGTTCATTTACCTCTCCGATGCTTGCCTACAAATAGACCATATGGTTTAGACAAAGGTTGGAATAACTGCTCCACATTTTCGATACATGCAACAATAGAGCATTCTCAATTAACCACATTCTGCTTACTTGTCTTTGGTGTTCCATTCTGTGTTATTGTGCAATTGTTACTGTTATTTCAACATTATCTGTGTAGTAGTAGGTGTTAAAAATGAATTGAACTAATGACAAGAGATCAGATTTCAAAAGAAAAGGGTACACTTTACACAAATTGTGCATTTTGCAGTTGTACATATTAAATAAACCTTATAACTGTGTTTTATATATATATATATAGGGGAAAGTGATGGAAACCCCCCACCAAGAATGAGATAAAAGTAAGCATTGTTAAACACTCATCTACATCCACCATGCCAGCCAGAAGACTTGCTCTTCCTACAGAATCTTGTAGTGATGCCACATGCAAAGGAACACATGCAAACAAGGTTAACAACGATCACCTTTTTGCCCTGTATATCCACTTCATACACAGATTCATTTTTTTGAGTAAATGTCCGCTGTAATACAGCCTTTGAACTGAGTCCAGGAAAGAGGTAGAATAGTCAGATCACCACTCATGGACATGCTGATGAGTCCCATAAAGGATGAAACAGTTGGATTAGATGAGTGTTTAATGCTTACTAATATATATATATATATATATATATATATATATATATATATATATATATATATATATATATATACATACATATACAGTGACGCTAAATTGTCAAAAGTATGTGGACATCTGAACATCACACCTGTATGATTCTGTTGGATGTCCCAATCCAAAACCAGGGTCATTAATAGGAGTTGGTCCAACCTTTGCTGCTAAAATAGCCTGCATGCTTCTGGGAAGGCTTTCCATAAGATGTTGGCTTGCAATCGATCAGGGCTCTCTGCGGCCACTTGAGTTCCTCCAAGCCAAACTTGTCAAACCATGTCTTTACTTTCTACACAGGGGGGTAGTCATGCTGGAAAAAGTAAAGAGTCTTCCCCAAACTGGTGCCACAAAGTTTGAAGCATATAATTGTCTAAAATGTCTTTGTATGCTGTAGCATTAACATGACCCTTCACTTTAACATAAGGGCTCAAACCCTGAAAATCAGCCCCAGACAATTATCCCTCCTCTACAAATTATTCAGTAGGCACTATGCATTTCTCCGGGTATGCACCAAAACAAGGTTTGTCCATCAGGTTCCATCAGGTCCATCATGATTCCTCACTCCAGAGAACATGCTTCCACTGCTCCAAAGTCCAGTGGCGGTGGCTTTACACCACTCCAGGTGAGTCTTTGCATTGGGCGTAGTGAACTTTTGTGCAGTTGCTCGGTCATGGACACCCATGAAGCTCCCGATGCACAGCGCTTGCGCTGATGGAGCTTTCAGATGCAGTTTGAAGCTCTGTAGTGAGTGATGCTGCAGAGGACAGGTGGTCCTGTCCTTGTTGTTGGCCCAGAATAAGGCCTCAAAAAGCAGAACAATGACTCCTGACCCCAAAAATTAGTTATTGCAAATTTAAGAACTATGCAAGGTTATGTTGTAGGGCATATGTACCTTAATTACTCCTGACCCCAAAAATGAGTCAACAAGCTATAATTCATAATGTCCTTATTAACCGATACAGAGGCAAATGATATTTCCCATGACTCAGTGCCACATTTTATGCATGTACATAAAAAGAAAAAACAATGTAAATCTTGTAAAATACTGTATATTGTACTAACAACTTTTTGAGGCACTTAAAGAGTGGGTCATTGTCATAGCCAGGAACCCTCAGGGTTTTTGCCCAAATCTCAGGGTGTCGGGACAAAATCTCAGGGTCTCACACTCTGGAGCTGACTCCATCCTATTCCACACCATTGGGATCACATATAGGACTCCCAATTGGTTCCAGTGCTTCCAGTGTTTAATTGATAAGGGCATAATTGATACCCTTGCTTGAATGCAGGTGACTCAGTTAAGTGTATCTTTAAAGACAAGCCAAGGTTTCCATAAGGACCGATATTAGAGCCATTTAGGTAACACATCTGGCGTGTCCATACACAGAATTTTCACGATGGACTATTAAAGGGTTAATAGCTCCAGAATCTCACGGTCAGCTCATTTAGAAAGTTCCCACGTATGTTCATTATTACACATGTACACAAAATACCATAGCTGTTTTATGTGTGACGAAGCGGTCATTTGGAAAGTATTGCTTATTCACGTACAGCAATACATTAGTAATAATTACCATTGTGATACTGGGATTACATAATTTCACTTATGGACTATGGGAAGGCTCAAAATTGTTTTCTTAATAAAATTCTGCTTTCTGTTTCTGACACTACACCAGAAAACACAGCTTTACTAAAATATTAATCTCCGGATGCTGTTAATCCTACACTATTAACAACTGGGAGGTCTTGGGTTGGAATCTAATGGCCTTCCCAATGGGTGTACTGTGCATACATTTTTACTAATGTAAATGTTTTGGGTTTATATGTAGCTATATCAAGCAACCATCAACCAAACAAAAATATCTTGATCCCAGGGCTGCACTTTAAGGTAAGGACATAGGATACAGGGACTCTGACAGCGCACTGAAGGACCAGTAGGTGTGTGGCGCCATTGTTTGCCAGATCCAAGCCTGCTTGACCTTCACTAAGAAGTACTTCTTCCTGCTGTAGCCCATAATCTTAAAACTAATACACATAAACAGTTGGTATGCATTAAAATTGTAAGGGAAAGGTGGGGAAATTGGTGAGGAGCGGGGTGTGTCTGAACGCGCTCTCACGGCCCGGAGATTTTGTGCAGTGATCCCGTGACGGCGCTTCAACCGGAGTGTCTCGAAGTCACACGGAGAGTTCCCTGGTCATGTGTCGTTGTGCATACCAAGGTGTGCGAGCATGAATGTTTGTCTGTCGTGGGTCCACATCTAATGTGTTTTGTTGAGTGCGCATCACAAACCAATGGAATAAGGTTAACAGAAGGACTGGCAAAAAAGCAAAAAACGCCCAAACACTCAAAACAATAACTATTTTCAATTTCATTACAATTGCATATTAATAAAATATCCTTTCTATAAGTTATTTTTTTTGTAAATCATGACGAGTGGATATAAAGTATATATTATAGAGTTTATATTCTATGTAAATGAACTGAAGAGCGCGATATAAATGTATAGGTCTTGAAAAGGGCTTTGTAACTAAAATTTCTAAAGTGTGAAGTTTGGCCAGTTATTAAAATAATTACGGCCAAGAAGTTCCACATGATGTAATAATTTTTCGTTTTATTGTCCCTGAATGGAAATTAAATGTTATTTTTACAGATTGTAGATGTGGCATTGGCGCTGCACAGTAGGTGGATAAAAGCTGATATGTAATTGCAGCTTATTTTAAGTTTTTTACAGGACCTCATATTTTTCCTTCTATTTCATCCATTTTTATTACCAGGGTTACTTCTATAACATATGCTGTCCTAATAAATATAAATGTGTATTTCATAGCTAAAAAGTAAATGTTTCTGTTTTATGTTCTTTATTATAGTCTTAAGACATTGTCTAGCAGCAGAGACCTATGCATTTATTTTTTTGCCCACCTACCTTTGTTGTCCGTTAGCTGGTGGCATCTCTTCTGCTCGCTCGTGGTCCTCAAACGCTGCCTATGAAATGATGTCATATCCCGGTGCTTAGACTTACTATGCAGGCACTGAGGGGGCCTCGGCTGTGCCAGTGCATGAAACCTTGCAAGAGTTCTGAGACGGGTAACAAAACTATTTACCCCTTAGTGACAGAGGACGTAATATTACGTTAAGGATGGGGACCTAATGTTCCATGCTCTGCATTTGCTATCAATGATTGTAGCAAATCCCCACCGAGATCAAATGATGGCCGCTGCTGCTGTCTGCCTTGAATTGTTGTTACAAATAATTTGTGAGGTAATGAAATAAGGATCACTGATTATTATTGTCCAAATATGTTTTAAGCACTATGGACACAGGGTTATGATTATATGTGATATGTCTGCAGTTGGTCACAGGTAAAAAGTTTGAAGACCATATATAACCCTTATCTCTACCAGGAAGTAACTTCCAACCTCTTCCATAATCCTTGCCACTACTGGGAGAGTTGGTTCTAACTTGAAAGCCAAAATTGTTGCCTGGAGCCCCTTCTTCAGTTTGAGTTTAGGACTAGCTGGAAACAAAAGTAGTATTAGATCTCACGCTTTCAAGGCAACTCTTCCACAGGTATGTTACCAAGCAGCAAGGTAGCCAACTTGATAACATCCTGGGTCAACATTACCTTTTTTAGGATATTTCATAATTAAGTGGAAAAAACCCAGGATTAGATTAAACACAATTGTGTTTTTTAATTATAATTAACAATTTTCTAGGGAAAACCCATGTACTTCTGTGCTGATCCAAGGAAAGAGGAGGGTCGTGGGGGACAAACCATGGTGATTGTCGCAGAAACGCTACACTCGGACACAGAAAGCGGTAAGGTAATTCAATATTTTGTTAAAGAATCATAAAGAATTACCGTAAGAACCATACATGCCTGTTCCTTTAAAGTAGAATTGGCAGGAAGTCCACGCATGGAAAACATTGTTATTTTGTTACAGTTTAAACTTAGGGAGAAAATCATGCGCGGGATATAAAAATTAATGTGGAACTGACATACATTTTAATATAGCAAGGGTATTGAAAAGTAAATACTTGATCTACAGAAGATCATGTACATTGCTACATTATAAAGCATGTTCTGGGAAGTGTTAGCTTGAAGTTGTCAATCTCAGTTATCCTTTAAATAGACTTTACTTTTTTTAGAATCGTGTACCCGTTTGGCAATCGCCCCTGTTTTCCAGAATAGGCTACTTCGTGCAGAAATTCCTGGCAACTTCTCGTAACAAGGGATCATGACATCATCCCCATTGTGTGGTTTAGCGTTACTAACTGGTATGTGATCGACTCTGAGGCCGCAAAAATATTTTTATAGGTATTTTTTTCTGGTTTCGTTAATAATTAAATAAGGTTATTCTGGAATGAATGTAAACACCAGGCTCTTTCACACTTTTCATTATTATTATTATTATTATTATTATTATTATTATTATTATTATTATTATTCTATATAGCACCACCGTATTCCATGACACATTGGTTAAACAGAATATCATATATAGTGCATCACACAAAAACTTGAACTTGAATATTATATTTTATCTCAGGCACCCTAATTGAAAACCTTATTATTTGTAATATATTAGTTATTGAATTGTGATTTCATTCATATAAAAGTTGCTGGATTGCTGCAGATGTACACAGATATATATGGCTCTATATAGTCCTTTGACTCTTCTTGAGTCTTAGATTTTGAGGCTGATCCTAGAGATTGAAAGATATATGACATGAGCATTCGTGGACTGGCCATCTGCCACTGGGGGGCATTTGCCTGGTGGGCTGCCGGCTGACATTGCGACACATGCCGGCGGCAAATGGGGGGCTGCAGTGCGTGGCCACTGGCGTGAGCCGTTGGCTGCCTGTTTGTCATCTGGTGGCCTCAGGGCCCCCCCTCGTCGTTGCCATTCAGGCATTGGATATAGGCAATAAACCCGTCCTAACTTTCGGTGGTGAATTGGGTGAATTGGGCATAAAAATAATGTATTAAAATAAAAGCTTTGTTGTTGCAGCATCTTCATTTTAAAAAAACATATTAAAAACTTTGCTTATTGATGTTGCTTGTAAAAAAAATTAAATAAAGGGAATACAATTGTAAACCTCAAAAAAAGTTATCTTTTAATGAGCCTCTTATTTCTCTCTTCAGTTCCAAGGAAATGATCTTTTATGTCTTTCCTAGGCTTCCAGCCAAGTTATCTATTCATTGACTAACATATATGCTTAACCGCAGAGCGACTACTGCTCTGATACTCCTCTCCCGAAACAACAAAGGAGGCTTGTACTATGTTTCTATGGGGGATATTTATCGCCTGGGGGCATTTTTACTATTTTATATGGCCAGCATAAAATACCATTGTTCTTTTTTTTTTTTTTTGAAGTTTTACGACGCAGGGTTATTCTTATATCGCTTGGAGTCATATAAAGATATGTTTTGTAATAGCAGATGTTATGGGTATGTTTTTTTTTTTTGTGCTTTAAATAACTTAAAAACCTATGAAGGAATCACTTTGAATAGATGCAATGCATGAACATGCCCAGATCATAGCTTCTCGGTATTTCTCGACATCTGGATTAATAAAAAAACACTGTTTTATATTTTTTAGAGCAAAGGCACTCCAACACATCAGTGACAGGATAGCAATATGTGATATCTTACTATAAACATCTCCTGGATTGCTAAATAGTGTTAAGTGCGCTCATGTGTGAGTTTATTTTTGTTTTGTTTTTTTAAAACAACACGTATGAACGTAAATCCAGTTCACCTGGCCCAGGAAATGCAATAATGTCGCCCCGGGCGAAACTGCTTACTGATAACACTATAGCATATTGTCATTCTCGGAGTATCACAACAACCCATTGCACTATATATTCAAGGCTAAGCCAAGACTAATCCCCCCCCCCACCCTTTCACCTGGATAAAAGGTTTAAGTGAAAGAATGAACAGCTTTGATACTTCATTTCTTTTTTTACACCAGGTTTGCAATTTGTACCTATAATCCTTTGTTCTAATAAATGAATTACCCAATATGTTTCTTATTTAAAATGAACAAATTAGTTTGCCCCTGGGAAACAAGTACTGATATATACCATATTGGCTCGAATATAGGCCGCACTTTTTCCCCCCACTTTAAGTCTTTAAAGTGGGGGTGCGGCCTATATTCTGGGTCTATCGCCCGACGCCCGGGACATGCAGTCCCGGGCGCCGGGCAGGCAGCAGGTTTAGGATACAGATCCCCCGCAGCGGTGCAGGGGACCTGCATCCTACTCCCCGATACGCTCAGACAGCCTCCCCTGCCAGCACTTTCCATGGGGGGGTGCCGGCACGGGAGGTTGTCTAAGCGCATCGTGCGGACGGTCACCGGCTGCGGCGATGCGGGTAAACAGCCTCCGGCAGCTAGAGGTTGTTTAGCCGCATCGCCGCAGCCGGTGACCGTCCGCACGATGCGTTTTACCTCCGCTGAGTGCCGGCACCGGAATTTGTATACGCGTATTGCGTAGATGTCCCCCGCCGGCCCCGCAAGACACCCGGGAGTCTGCTCTGGTAAGTCGGGGGGGGCAGAGTGGCAGCATATCTCGGGGGGGGGGAGGAGGACAGTGGCAGCATATCTCGGGGGGGGGGGGACAGAGTGGCAGCATGTTTTTTTGGTGCTTTTTTAAAGAAAAAAACTTTTTCTTTAAAAAAGCACCAAACTTTTAGGGTGCGGCCTATATACGGGGGCGGCCTATATCCGAGCCAATACGGTATATATATATATATTTATATATATATATATATATATATTTATATATATATATATATATATATATATATATATTTATATATATATATATATATATATATATATATATATATAATAAATGTGGAAATGGGCCAAACGAAGATAGAAGATTGAAGTTAGCAGATTGAAGAGAGAAGAAAAAATTCTGAACATGAAGAAGATGCAGAAGCGGAAGTAGTCGGCAGAAAAGTCAGGGAAACATTTAGAGTGTGAGAGAGATTATGCACGAGAATTAGATTGCGAGAGTGTGAGTGAATGTAGGCCCATGTATTTTGTAGTAAATTCTTGCCTCGTTTTCGTGGCTTCATATGAAAATGTTGTGGTTTTGTCCGAATGCATCAGTTGATCAGAGAGCGACTGGTATTGCCCCATATATATTTCCAGAATTATATCCCTTCAACAAGCCCTTTTCTAGTGTAGGTTTGGATTCATGGGAGGGCTTTCCCTATATGGTACCTTGTTTTCTGCCTAATAAAAATCCAGCTATTGTGAAATGTTAATATTTATAATGGAATTCCCATAGTTAGCAGAATGCTCGGTTGTATAGCGAGAGGTATTAGCAGTAGATAGAGGGAAGAGCTCATGCCGTTGTACAGAGGACCGCTGAGACCTCACTTGGAGTATTGTGTACAGTACTGGAGACCGGATCTCCAGAAGGATATAGAAATGCTGGAGAAAGTTCAGAGAAGGGCTACTAAAATGGTTTATGGATTACAAGATAAACCTAACCAGGACAGGTTAAAGGATCTTAACCTATATGGCCTGGAAGAAAGATGGGACAGGGGGGATATGATAGAAACATTTAAATACTTAAAGGGAGTCAACAAGATAAAGGAAGAGAGTTTATTTAAATGGAGAAATACTACCACAACAAGAGGACACAACCATAAACTAGAGGGGTAACAGTTTAAAAATAACATCAAGAAATATTACTTTACGGAAAGGGTAGTGGACGCATGGAATAGCCTTCCAACAAGTGGTATATGTTAATACAGTGAAGGCTTTTAAGCATGCATGGGATAGGCAAAAGGCTAAGCTAGACATAAGATAAGGCCATTGACTATGGAAAGTATTCAGAGGTTGGGCAGACTGGATGGGCCGAATGGTTCTTATCTGCCGTCACTTTCTATATTTCTATGTATTATTGAACTTCTGGGTTTACTTCATTGTCTTAATTGTGCTAAAGTTTTACTATGTGAGAATGCCAAACTATTATTTCTTGAATACACAAGGCAGCAAATATCCAATTTTTGGCACTTAGAATGACCTAAGTGTTTTATAACATTTAATTAGAACTATAAGAAAAGGTTGTTGCACTTAATAACCTTCGACTTTCACACTTTTCAAATGAACAATTCTAATATTTCAGGTTTTATATATTCAGCACCGAATAGTTAATGGAATGTTGTGGTAGCTTATTTTACAGAACGTTGTTATGCCATTAACTGTCTGAGCCCCAAAGCCTTATGGAATCTTTGAGACCCAAGACTTTCTTCTCTTTGAAAGGTTAGTGTTTGCTGTTATCTCCCATAAATAATGATCATGTGCAGGCTTCTCTCAATTTCAATATACATGTCGTCAAGTGAAGTTATTCTGCAGACTCTCCACGCGGTCAGATGACCTGGTAGTTATTCCGTGTGTTATAAAGCGACATGTAGTTAGCAGGTCAAAAGTCAAAATGTTCTTGTATGTACTGCTTAGCTTCATGTTGGACTTTCCTGAGAAAAAAAAAGATCTTGCCAGTAAAAGGGGCACTATCAGACTTGCCAGATTGCCTTAAATTAACACTCTATTGCCCCCTAAGCAGACCCACCAACAATTAATGCATACTAATCCCCTTAAGGACAATGGGCGGTCCCTAAACCCATTGAAAAATGTACGGGCTTTGTCATTAAGGGGTTAAATTGGCATTATTTAACTTTAATCAGTAAACAACAATTTTTGGAGAAGCTGCAGCTCCAGGGCACCCTCCCATTGGTGGTCAGGATTTCATGAGAGTTTCAGGAGCCTGAAGCAACCAAACAGCGGCAGGAAAGTGTTCCATTGAAACCTATAGGAGTACTTTCTGCACATTGCCCAAATCCCGTCCCCACCAGAACTGCTAAGCTGCTGCAAGCATAGCACTTGGCCCTTGTGTGCAAGAAGTCCCAACGAGCTGGGGTTGGGATGAAAAGACAAATGCATGAGGGACGCTCTGCTGGATCCCTCTATACATTTATAAGGGAGGAAGAAAGAGCTACTCATTCAGCTCATTCGCATTCAGCTCTCATTCACATTAATGTACGTTTGATATCTGGAAGATCCAAATTATTATTACTGCACAATGTACTATACGAATACCATTTTCCAATCAATATGCAGAAAATAACAGTCATTTCTTATGTTTAGCACTGGGACTAGTTAATTATTTAGCTATGTAAAAATATAAACGTGTGTATACAATGTTTCCGCTGAACTTAACACTATTTAAACTATTTTATTTATTTAATTATAATACACTTAAACGGTATCCAGGACCGAGATCTACATCGAGGCATGAATGCTAGACATGTACTGTTTGTACAGAATTGCAGGACGTTATGTCAAAGACAACAGCCGGTGCCAGCAATTATTTGGATTGCAGTCTATTTGTCAGATAAAATATCAGGTACGGAAATAGAACTACCTGTTGATATATAGAATAGCTGTAAAAGTCAAACTTCAAAACCAACTGATTTTCATTTTCATCCTTTTTTTATGATCACATTGTCTCACACATGTTGTATGTATTCCCAAATAACATAAAAATGAAGAGACATAGCATTAGATGGCAGATAAGGACTTTTTTCCGGCTCTAAATACATTGAACCTTGTTTGCTCTTCGGTCTTGTCTTACATTCAAGATATCTTTCTGTCTGGTATTAACCTCTACCACTTCTGCTGGGAGTCTGCCCTACTTATCTACCACCCTCTCAATGAAGAAACACTTTCTTATATTAGACATAAGGGAGAAATACATCAACAGTTTTATTTTCTGTTGTTTCGTTACGAGCTAAGAGGAAGATAGCAAAGTCTATTGTGGGCTGTTTACAAGGCGTCTCTATTTTTGCATAGAACATTTATAATGTATGCACAATTTCTTTTTCTTTTTTAATATACATATTAATGTGTGTTTTAGGACTAAAGAACTCGGATAAAACTCGGCAGTCATTCTGAAATGAGGGACATCAGTGAAACAAAGAGGGACAAAAGAATTTGGGTCCAAAAGTGGGACTCCCCATCCTATTGCGAGACACAAGTACCGTACTGGCTCGAATATAGGCCGCTTCCGATTATAGGCCGCACCCTTATAGTTTGGTGCTATTTTTAAGATTATTTTTATTATTTTTTTATTTATTAAACCTAAACTTTAGTTTTGCAACGTTGATGTAGATGCGGCAGACGTGAGCTCCACTTCCTGCACCAGTCTGCCTCATCTACATCAACGTTGGGAATAAAAAATCAGGGAGGAACTAAAGTTTCTGCTCGAGTTGCCGGGGGACCGCATTTTTGCCGAACCGCACTACAGAAAATGCTCTGCAGTCTTTTGATCCGGTCTTCCAGACACCCTGGAGAAGGTAAAAATGCTAAACCCCGATTATAGGCCGCACCCCCACTTTAAAGATTTAAATTATGGGGGAAAAGTGCTTCCTATATTCGGGCCAATACGGTATATAATCAAACTTAACCAGGCATTCAATTAATTACGTGGAAATTGTGGTAAAACAAAATTAAACTTGCCTTATTGCCTTATATTGCCTTATATTGTCATTAATTGGCATTTCTATAGGTGATCTAAATGGCTGCCCGAGACTGTGAGTTAGAAAGGGCTGGTGTGACTGTATGTTATCATTTTCTTCATTCAATAACAAAAAGTGATTTGCGTGCATAAAAAATGGAGGCTGTAAAATAATGGAGGCTTTAAATACTGTAAATTTGATTAAGACCTCAGTTGAGTGTATAAAATCAAGGTCTCACAATAGAAAAGCAGTGATTATCTGTACCTTGAGTATGCAGTACAACTTGCTGTGGCCTGGGGCAGTCCCCCAACATTGGTATGGTCCATACAGTCGGAACAATAAAGATGCAGAATTCACTACCCACAGAGGTTGTGCTATCAGATTCAATAGACATCTTTAAATATAACCTAGATGTACATCGATAGAATTGGTTATAAGGAGTCACCGTTGGAAATTTCTTCAATAAAGGTTTTTTTCTCCTTTATTATCAGCAAAGTTAAACTTGATAAACTTGCGTTATTTTTTTTAGTAAATGACTATGTTACTATGTAAGAATAAAGAAAACTCACAGAAATCCCATACAGGCTTCCAAGTATTACCTATACCTGCACCCAAAATGCAGTGAGTGGGACTATCTGTGATAACATAATTTAACGTTTTATTATCCCAAAAAAAACAAAAAAAAACTCAATAAGATAGTGGTCGTATCTGACGCGTTTCATCCATTTTGTTGGACATAGCCATAAGTATCTTTGACTAAGCCCAGCAAAGTAGACGAAACGCGCCCTCTATCTATGACCTCTATCTTATTGAGGATTTTTTGTCCTGTGCTAAAAAGTAAATATGAATTTTAACTTTTTTTTATTATGCGGGATTAAATTTGCATTTTTTTAGGTGATATAGGTACTACTTGTTTTTTTTTAGGTGATATAGGTAATACTTTGAAGCCTGTACGGGATTTTTGTGAGTTTTCTTTGATCTATATGATGGTTTGAGGCACCGTACCCAAGATACATTGTATCCAGGAGTCAAGAGTTGTAACCGTGGCGTTGCACCACTCTATTACTATGTAAGAGTAGACAGGGTTTCCTAACTATCAATGCCCCACAAAAATATATTTGTTAAGCACAATACTATCTAGAATTTAGGAGAAGTTCTCTCTCTCCTTATTACACAATTCCCATGTCACCGAGCATACTTTTGCCAAACAAAACACGTACTTACCAAGATGAAGTGGATCTCGATCGCCTCCCTTTTCACCGCAACATTGTAATTCAGTTAATAATTTGACATTCGACGCTTAATTAGCTCAGAACGCTGTACCAACTTGGCCATGTTTAAAATAGAAATCAGTGGGCGGCTGGCTTGTGTATATCTTTTGCTATTCGCTTTTACTTTAACAAGATTTATAAGATGTAAAATATATTATTTTGTGGATAGCACGGAGCTTCCTGTTTATGAGTCACTATTAATAGGAAAAGGTGGTAGATGACATTTTTCAGCTTTGAGAACTGATATAACTTTGTGTCGTTGGGCAAATGTTCACAAGGGTGGTCTGGCAATGACCTCTTGACTTTGTATAATGTTTGGCAGACATGTTCGAGACGAACAGTAGTTCATTTAAGAAAAAAATATCACTGAAAGCTTTTTTAATTGCCTTAATTTATGATAGACTGCACTTAGACTATTTGCTTGCGTCCTAGCACTAATAATATTTTCAATTGCTTATTAATCTGAACTGAATGCCTATTCAAACGCAAGCTGTCTTACGTTTCAAAACAGGAAATGCAAACAACCCGTCAGGACAGAGGAGACACATAATAATTTAACGTTACATACTAACATTTTTATCTCACTGGGTTCTGTGATTTGCAGAATAAGTGTAAGTATGGAAGAATGCTCATGTGATCCACATGCTCCCAATTTACTGTTAGAAAAGGAGGACATTTAACACTAAAACTGAATTAATTAGCGAATGTGAGCAACTGAGTCAAAACATGAAGGGTTAAACGAATCCATTAGTGTGTGTGGCGCAGGACAGACCAGGACATTGAGCTTCGTGTGCTAGTTAGTGTGGGCCAAGTATGCTTTCTTTGGAAGAGATTGTGGCAGTGTGAAAAGTATTTTACTTTCTCTGTCTCCCGTCTATGAAGAATACTAAAGATAAGCATTCTTATCGGTTACTTTTATTACATCAGCCATCGGCAAATATTACTTCAGCATACCCCCTAATATTTCAGGTCTCTCATTGCATTGGGAGAGTAGCTAGGAGGTTGGAGGGTGCATAGTCATACCTGGGGAATGGATGTGACTGAGTGCTGCTCCTCATGCCCAGAGAACTGGAGAAGGGAACTGGTGGAGACCCAAGAAAGCAGCACTTGGATATGTTGGGTCAAGCTTGGAGTGTTCTCAGGTATAGGGTTTAGGGTCTACTGTAATTAGAAAGTAGGTATCCTCCTGATAAATTTGCTATTCTCTTGGTACCAAGGAGCTACTAGCGAGGTGATAGGCCTGGCTAGTGAATAATATCCACACCCTTACTGAGAAGAAACAATTCCTAAGCCATGACGGTAGAAAAGGGTATCACAGTTCAATTAGTATCGACACATTTTTATCAATGCAATGTGTTCATTCAAGAGATCTAGTACATAATGGACAAACTCAGTATTTACATACACTACAAATAGGGATGCATAAGGTCACGTGGCTCTGGCCATATGCATTTGTTAGATACATTGTTAACTATCAAGTAGATTGTTTTAAACACTTAACGAATAGTTTAAAATGAGTGCGGTGGGGGGGTGAATTAGAGGGACGACAGAAAAAAAAATCTGGAAAAAAAAAAAAAAAATGAAAAGCAAATACTTTTCCCAAAAAAATAAACAGAGCTACTGACTGAAACACAAACAGTGGTAGAAGAACAAAAGAATGTTTGAGGTTTGATATTCTTTTAGTAGGAACATATGAGATATCAGAGCCAGAGAATACACAGGAGTACCACAGCTGTGCAAGCTATGTCATATACAAAGTTCATCATGCTATGGAAGGAGCCCACCTAGCATGCTAGATACTTTTAAACATATTCTAGAGAACTTTTTAAAGGTGCTGTTCCACCTACACTCTTTTAACACTTTGGTAACCAACTGCAGCATTAGAAACATAATTCCTTGTTGAATACAGAAACTTGTCAGAAAAGTAATTCTTTAACCAAATAAATCAGGACTTTTGCTGGGAACACTTAACTGCCATGAGATACAAAGTCAGGCACTGATTGGTTGTTGCCATGGAAACAGGAAAAGGCTTCTTAAAAGGGTTCTATGTTTTTGTGTAAGCTCAAGTGGCGGTTTCACGGATGGCCAGTCCGGATCTGGTAGTGTCTATAGACAAAGTGAAAATTCTTACAGTGTCATTGAAAATACAAGTGATTTATACAAGATATTATTTTTAAATCAGTAATAAATATGATTGCTTTTCAACCATCAAATGTGCCTTGTGAGAGCAATGGCTTAATTTTGAACAAGTTATGCTTTCATGCAATAAAAGCATTAAGGTCCCATAGAAAATGTAAAAAGATCTAGGGAAGACTGGTTGTCAGTGGTCTGTCCTTATTTCTCTCCATAAATGTCTTTCCCACTTAAACCCTCGGGTCGCTTAATTCCCTAAGTGCCTTCTTGCCCTCGTGTTATTTGGGTTTCAGAAATGGTGAGTTCCAGTGTCCTTCCTGTTTGGTCTATGCATTCAATTTAAATGTCTGCCATTTAGCAGAAAATATCAATTAACCTCACTATGATAGTGTCCTATATCTACATATGTATATATATATATATATATATTTTAATATTACAAATATTATTTTTTAAATAGCTTATGAATATATAATGATTTTTCAATATGCTTTCATATACATAATATATTGAAGAATTTTTATTTTACTGGTTTGTTTCTTGATGCACATTTACATTACAATTTTAATCAGAATTGTATTTTTCTGAACACCGTCAGTTATTTGTTTTTAAATGGGTGTTTAATTCTGTTAACGTTGAATTGTTCTAATTTAAACAACCCTTTCTATTTTCAAAAATATATATTTTTTTTATTTATTAGGATTTGTTGAGGAGACCATTGCGTACATATGAGTGCATGAGATTAATATGAACCAATGCTTACATACCATTATCTTCTTTAAAATAAGAAATCCAGTACTTTAAGTAGAGAAACATCTCTTCTATTGAATTTTCAATCCAGTAAAGGATTCAATTGAGTAGATAAGTTGTACTACCAGCATGCAATTACCATCCAACTTCCTTATTTCCATCCACTTACACGCAATTATAAAGTAATTACAATTGTAGAGATGAATAAACAGCAAACCACTCTTTCTTTTAAACATTATCCTTGATCTCTATCAACTAGGCTTTGCTCCTAACCAGCAGCAGATTTCACTCGAAACGTTTTGCCTGCCATCTGGTCGAATGAAAACATGTGGGTTCAAATCGAAAATGTTTGCCCTTGGCCTAGATGTTCCACGGAGAATTGTTTTGGAGAACCTCATACTTACTGAACGTTTGTGGCGAGCTAATATGCTCCTTAAAAAAAAAAAAAAAACACTAAAAAGTGTTAAAGCGGTTTATTTTTGCTGCAGGCTGAAATTAGATGAATTTATATTCACAGCGATTTACATTGTTTCTGTTGGACCTAAAAACTGATTTCAGAAGGGCTCTTGTGAAAGAACATTTATATTTTGAAATGATATTCTGTAATTTGGCTTATATGCCCCTTATTGACATTAAACGTGGAGTATACTGTTAAGTCTTCTGGTAAGTGGTAGCTCTGTGAATATAATAAAGTTAAGCTGTAACTGGAGATGTTAACTCATTTAGGTAACACTGCAATGTTATTATATATAATTTCGCTGAGGACTGAATTAGCAATGATTGGAGTTGGGAGAAAAGTCTTGCACAAAATTGGAAAATACTCAAATATTTTCATTTTGGAAAAAAATTATACTGATGGGGTTTTTTTATTAAAAAAATACTTTTAAGTTGGACGTGCCTAAACTATTTTGGCACATTTGCTTAAGCATACTGCTAGGTACGAGGGGAAAGAACAATTTAGCTCAAATTACCAATCATGAGCTAGATACATTTGTGCCATTTCACAGCACAAACACTATTCCTTTTTTAGAGCTCAAACACTTGGCGAACTCTGAATAAATAGCAATACGACCCCTTTTGAAACTTTATGCTCTAGTGAGACTGCCCGACTCAGGAAGGTGGCCTTGCTGTGTGGGACGTTAAATGCTACCCCATCAGATACACTGCCTTTGTTTGCTAGAGTTTGGAACAGAGAATTATCACAACAATTGTCAGTAGATGAGTGGTCCAAGATATTCAGCATAACATCACAGTGTTCAATTAGTTCCCGCACCCATGAATCCACATACAATGACAAGATGGTACCGTGTTGCAGTTGTTTTACATAAGATCTACCCTCTTACACCTGACCATTGTTGGACGTGCGGAGCCTGGTACATTCTCACATATCTGGTGGGATTGTAGGAAAATCAGAATGTTCTGGTCAAGATTCCATCAAATTGCTAAGGATCTTATAGGAGTTGACCTGTCCTCAAACTCTAGGGGTACTAGACTTCATCACTCCAAGTCACCGGTGACAAGATATAAACTGAGCTTTTTTATTAGACTTGGACGCCGGCCAACTCTTCGTGTTTGTCTGCGTGTTCATCTTCGTGGGGGAATTGGTTGATGCCACCTGCAGGCGGCCAATAGAGTCGCTCACATGGCCCTTTAACACCTGGCGGCGAACCTACAGATTTCCGCTCCTATTAACCCCTGAGATGCTGCGTAGAAAAGGTAGGCTAGATGGGGAAGGGACCGGGGAGATTAGTGAACGAAGACGAACACGAAGATTTTTCACGTTCGTGTTCATTTTCATGTTCGCCCGAATACGAATGCACAAGTCTACTTTTGACGCATATACTGAACTCTGCCAAGACAATTATTCTGTTGAATTGGAAGAAAGTGGAGCCACCTCCTATTACCTGCTGGATACAGAAAATAGAAGAATATAGGCAAATAGAGGAATTCATACTGAATGCTAGGAGGCCGTTTGAGAAGTACTCCGCTACATGGTCTCATTGGATTCTAAATATAGCTAAGGAGCAGATCCGCTCGCTCACATCTACACTGCCCTGAGGACCATCTGGTGTACAGGGATGCAGTGGGGTCAAAGGAAAGATGCCCTATTGGCCCTTATGGTTAGTAGAATATTCAAGAGGGCTACCCACTGTGTAATTTGTGGGCCTTGCTAGCTAATTGATTTGCAATTGTACTTTTTCTTTTTTCTCTTTCTCTCGCACCCATTCACATGACTGTTTGCAAAAGAGGCTTAAAAAAAGCGTTGGTTCTCCGTATGACTTTATTCTGGGCATTTATTATTGACAATGTACTGTAATGTAACCTTTTTTTCTGTAGTCCTAACAAATTAAATAATTCATAACTAATTCATAACACTTAACTTCTTAGTGAATAACCCCAAATCTCAGGTTGCAACCAGAGAGATAATCGCTGATTAACGTTATCTTCCTAAACTATACCTATAACCTTCTTAAACGTGTTGCACGTCACAATAAGGTCTATTTTCTAAGATGCAGTAGCAAACTTATATATATTAGAAAAATGTCTAACTCGAAAACTCACAAAAAGTCAAGTTTATGGTCAGAAAAAAAATCATACACAACTCGCATTCTTTCGACTACATGAGAGTCGAGTTGATGTGAGTTGAAAAAAGAAACAACATGTGGATTCATTAACTCACACATTTCTTCCGAACAGCAGATACGAGTGGAGCTAAGTTCTAACTCCCCTATTGAACCCTACATCCCTCTGGGGGACATGCAAACCACTCTCTCGCTAAACAGTTACCTTCTCAGCTACTGCTGAATGGTGAAGGCAAGCAACCACAGCTTTCCACCGCTGGAGGAGAAAAGCGATGGTCAGCTGGAAATGTTCATCAGCCGTGGCTGTGCACACATCTTGTGGTTCATTAAAGATAGATTTCTTTCCCTGCTATTTCTCTATAACTGACTACGTACGTAGATTTAGTAACTCAGTATCTCAATGTATATTTTACTATATGATCTTGTATCACAAAGAATATGCATAATTCCATTAAACAAACCAAAATAAAATAGCGTATTGAGCTACAATCCTTTTCCTAAGTGGATATATCTGCAATTCTGTATATTGCCATTGTCATGCTTGTAGACGGGCCCAGACTGACCAGTGGTTGGATGGATAGGCCTGGCCGAGCGATATGTGAGCATAAACATGTAACGTGCGGCCTGTCATGTCCAGCCGTCGGCCACACATATGTCACTAGGTGGCCACCTGCATTAAATTGCAAGGGCTGCCTTGTTGTCCCCAGTCCAGTCCTACTTATAGAATTAAATTTACGATTTAGGTGAACTTCTGGAAGTGTTTAGTAAGTCAGCAAATATTAATTGATACTTAGCCTAGTAGCTCAGCTTGTGGGCAATTTACGTTATGGATTAATGTATGTTCCTCCTGAACTTTCAGTGCACAGGGGTCGTGGCTTTGAGGTGGGCTATAGCCCTTCATAATGTACTACACTCTATGATGGAAGACACTTGG
Source organism: Spea bombifrons (assembly GCF_027358695.1). Classification (NCBI taxonomy): domain Eukaryota; kingdom Metazoa; phylum Chordata; class Amphibia; order Anura; family Pelobatidae; genus Spea; species Spea bombifrons. The sequence continues at coordinate 111,314,369 of NC_071089.1, forward strand.
TTAAAATTGGAAGGCTTCCAGCTAGCGTACAACGAGCAGTGAAAGGAGAAGCAGCAAACAGAATTCTGATGATATAAGATTTGGTAGCTCCTATTTCCCACTCAATAATTTTACTCCCAGTCTACTCATCTAGTCCAAAAATTGTTTCTTTAAAACACGTTGGAATTAACACTTGTTTTTGTGACCTTTTTCGGACATTATATATTCTCATAATGCATTCCAATCTTGTGTCTCAGAGAAGAGTACCAGCTGCTGAGCAGCCCAGGAAAATAATTTATCTCAATTGCTTTTAATCACTCATATTCTTGAATGTACGCTAGCCAGGTAATTTACTTTAAGTTTGTGCTTTGAATTGCCAAACATTCTTTCCAGCAAAAACAAATCTATACAGAGAAAGCAAATCCAGCAGTGGTTGACATACATAAGTAGAGAGACTTTTATAGTTCAATCTTCTGGTGACTCACATTCATAACATTTAAGCCAAACAGTCAGCACTCACCCAGTTCACATCACTTTTATGTACATCGACTAAACTAAATAGCTTATCAAAATATAGTCATGTGAAATAGAAGCTGACTCTTTCTTATTAGGTTTTTGGGTGCCTGGAAGAATCTTTTTTCCCCCCAATTTATTTCAGTATGCCACTTGCCCACAGACAACGGATGGGACATTAACAAAAGCTGTTTGGCAGTAATTGAGCAGTCAGATCCTGCAGTGGTAGACGCGTCGGGGTATGACCCAGGGCAGCTCCCCAACTACCTCTGTAAACTACTTCCATGGCCGCCGTCCTCTCTTAGTGCTGGCATATGATGTCATATCCCTGTGCTCTGTCTATGAAAGATGCACATCGCAAGGTAAGGTTAGTATGGAGGCTGTGCTGACCAGGTATAGACCTCTATAGTGTACCTGAGCCTGTTTTTCTAAATTGAGTCAAGTAACCTGATCACACAGTACATCACCAATGGTTGTAGATGAAGGAACCCAACTACAAATCCATGTATACTTGTCAGCTTGTAACCAATTTAGATTAAGTAGGAACTTTAGGCTTATGGGAGAGAAGGGCAGTACTGCAAGTTTAAACTGATCCACCCCAAAATCCCTCTAACACCTCATGTTCATGTTTTTGCACATGGCTGTAAAGGCACTTGACTAAGACCCCGCCAAGCATGACCTGTGCCACACAACTTCCTACTCACTCATCCTTACTATAAAATGATGAGCGCTAGCTATTAATAAGGTACTGTATTTTTTCTCTTATGAAATCCCCCTTGGAGGTAGACATGCTTAAGTTAACAAAATATATTTTTGCATTTATAGTACTACTGGTCAGGACATTTCAAGGATATTAGTCTATAAGGTAATTGTGGATGCGTTTATAAGAAAACCTACTAGATTGTCCAATTGTCTATTTGGCCAGTCCAGGTATGTCCATGATCAGGGCAAGAAACACTGAGCATGTTTGAGTCTGAGCTGGCAATAGACTGGTCCATGAGTCCATGAGAAGTAGACCAAAGTTAGGTTTCTGAAAACCTTATTTGTATTAAATCTAATCTGACATAGAGGCATCTTTTGGTGCAGCGATGCATCCCCCTATGTTACAGTTGGTAACATTCTATACAATGTATACAATGTATATGTCCAGTGTACAATGCTTATATATGTATAAGTCCAGTATACAATGTATATGTCCAGTGTACAATGCTTATATATGTGTAAGTCCAGTATGTGTTAGTTTTACAATGCATTATTATAAGCCAAGATTAAGTTCCAATATCATGCTATTAAAGTTTCCGTGAGTTTCAAAAAAATGTCACATAGAGATTTATTTAGAATGTCTTGTTTTCCCTGTGCTGCAATAATTCATATAAAGTATTATAGTATTATAGCATACATATTTTTTTTTATTTTAAATATGATACGAGGAGGTATTTTATTAGTCCATGCTGTGCATAAAATAAATTTCAATATATCAAGGTTATCTGTTTAAAAACTTTGTACAATACCTCTTTTCTCATGGTAATAGTTAACATTTGTTCACTAAAAAACATTATTACTATTAATCTCACATTATGCAGTTCCCATACAAATCTTTCTTGTGTTACATAGGGTACTATGCTATCATTTATTTTGTTTTGGTGAGGTTCTGATGCACAAATTATAACATTTGCGGGATAATAAAATGTTTACATTGATTAGTACAAATATTTTAAACTAATTCCCACAATTTCTTTATAAAGTAACTGTGGTCTATTTATAAAAATACAATCTAAAGTAATCTGAGCACTTGATTATTTTCCGTATTCTCCACATCCATTGGCCAAAATGGCAACACCAAGTTCTTCAGTGGACTTAATATTAAAGTAGACAAAGTGATAGGTGCTCAGTGGAATAGACGGTCTAATATCTTTGACACAGCCTCGTAGGAAGAATGCATATTTAAGCACTCGGTGAATACTGACATAAGACATTATATTCCAGCGCTCCAGCTGCACTATTATTATTTTTATTAATATTTATTGAGTTTTATAGCGTCATCATATTCCACTGTGCTTCAAAATGGATAAACAGGACATAATTAAAAGTGCATAACATACAATTTTAGTCCTACAGAAGCAAAATGTTAGGGGGTCCTGCTCAAACTTACATTTTTGTAAATTCATAATGTCATTTTATTATGTTGGCTATTATCCTGAGGTAACCATTTGCACTTTGCTCATTGACTTTAATGGGTCCATTTCTAGCACCTGGGTTTAATTATACACCGATCAGCCATAACATTTTGACCCCCGACAGGTGAAGTGAATAACACTGATAATCTGGTTATCATAGCGCCTGTCAGTGGGTGGGATATATTAGGCAGCAAGTGAAAATATCGTTCTTGAAGTTGATTTGTTAGAAGCAGGAAAAATTAGCAAGCGTAAGGCTCTGAGAATCTTTGACGCGGGCCAAATTGTGATGGCTAGATGACTGGGTCAGAGCATCTCTAAAACTGTAGCTCTTGTGGGGAGTTCCCGGTATGCAGTGGTCGGTACCTTTCAAAAGTGGTCCAAGGAAGGAAAGCGGTGAACCGGCGACAGGGTCATTGGCGGCCAAGGCTCATTGATGCACGTGGGGGGCGAAGGCTGGCCCATGTGGTCAAATTCAATCAACGAGCTACTGAAAAAGTTAATGCTGGTTCTGATAGAGAACACACAGTGCATCGCAGTTTGTTGCATATGGGGCTGCGCAGCCGCAGACCAGTCAGTGCCCATGCTGACCCCTTTCCACTGTCAAAAGCTCCTACAAGGGGTACGTGAGCATAAGAACTGGACCATGGAGCAATGGAAGAAAGTGGCCTGGTCTGGTGAATCCCGCCGGGTGCATCGCTCACCAGGAGAACGCATGGCACCAGGAGGCATCCATGGAGACCACACCTCACAACTTACACTTTACCGGCTTAATCATGTTAGTCATCGAAATAAAATAAGATCCATCAAATGTGGTTAATCTTGTAAATAAAGGGATCTGGCTCATCAACGATATCAATGCTGTAAACTGTCATTGGTTTTTCAAGCAACTCTCTGACGGAGAGGTATTAGATCATTGTGTAAAAATAATGTGTGTGTGTGTGTGTGTGTGTGTGTTTATGTACATTATATGTGTGTATCAGAAAACTACAATTACAGACTAAAAAAACCATGAAGGTTATATGCATAACAGTTTACTTTAAACAAGAAAGCCACACCGGGAAGGGCATTCTAGAACACCAACATTACCTGTCCTTAAAGACTACTATTTATTTAATAGCATTCAAATATATAACGACTGCACTGAAATTACAGGAAATCACACAGATACTCTCACTCCTTTGAAAGTGTTACATACGACTTTCCGGTAAACTGACATTTTGCCTCCGGTAATAGTTAACGACTTAAAGGATCTGCTGCTAACGTCTTGGTGCTGGATCCCATAGCACACCTTCAGAGGTCTAGTGCAGTCCGTGCCTCGACGGGTGGTTTTGCAGCAAAAGGGGGACCTACACAATATAAGACAGGTGGTCATTATGTTATGGCTGATCAGTGTATACGTGCAATTTTGCGCAATCCCACGTTAAATGGGCCTATGAAAAACTCATAAGGGAAAATGCTTATGGTTCCTAACTTGTACATGGAAACATGGAAACAACTCCCATGAAACATTTGCAACAAACTGATAATGGAGTCTTTTACATCATTGTGGAGGCATTTTGGCCATTCTTCTTGGCAATATTGTTTTCATTCAGCCACATTAGAGGCTTTTTGGGCATGTGCCGCAGCATTTCAATTGGATTAAGTCAGGACTTTGACTCAGCCTCCAAAACCTTAATTTTGTTTCTTTTGAGTCATTCAGAAATGGACTTGCTTGTCTGCTTTGGATCATTGTCCTGCTGCATAAACCAACCACAGCTGAGCTTTAGGTCACCAACTAATTGCCTGACATTCCCCATCAGGATTTTCTGGTAGAGGGCAGAATTCATGTTCCATCAGTTATGGCAAGTCACCCAGGTCCTGAAGCAGCAAAGCAGCCCCAAACCATAACACAATGTCTGACTGTGGAATGCTGTGTTAGCTTTACACCAGATGTAACGAGACCCATGTCTTCCAAAAAGTTCTACTTCTGACTCATCAGTCCACAGAATATCAAGATGTTATTTGGTACAAGCGATTGTGTTCTTTTTGGCCAGCAGTGGTTTTCTCCTTGCAACACTCCCATGGATGCCATCTTTGCAGAGTCCCGTTCTTATTGTGGAATAGTGACCACTGACCTAAACTGTGGGGCCTGTAGTCCTTTATATGTTAGTCTCGGTTCTTTTGTGATCTCCTGGATAAGTCAGTGATGCCCTCTTGGAGGAATTTAGGAAGGTGGCCACTCCTGAGAAGCTTTACCACTGTTCCATTTTTCTCCATTTGTAGATAATGGGTCTCATCATGGTTTGCTGTAGTGGCAGAGCATTAGAAATGGCTTTATAACACTTTACAGAAACTTTCTCATCTGTTCTTAACTGTCTTTATATCGTGGCATTGTGTGCTGCTTTTTAAGACCTTTTAGCTTACTTCGCTTTGCAAGACAGGTTCAATTTAATGTAACAAGGCTGGTAGTGATGATGCTTGGTGTGTCTAGTGAAGTCGAACCCAATTTGATGAATTAGTTGATTACGTAACTAACGGGGCATTTACTTTTTCACATAGGGCCAGTTAAAGTTAGACAGCCTTTTTCTTTCTATACATGAAATCTTAATTTAAAAATAGAATTTTGGTTATCTTCTACTAGCATAAAAATGTATTTCATGATAATCTGAAACATTTTAATGTGGCAAATATTCCTAAATAATCTTGAAGAGGGCAAATACTTTTTCACAGCACTGTATTTGATTACACTGTCTTGGTTTTATTTGATTTCTAAAGCATCTCAAAAAAAAATTGTTATTTCAGGCATAGTTGAGGTTTCCTAGCTTATCCTATCTTATTTTAAATCAGCTGGTATACAATTTAATTTTAACAATCATACTAATTGCATTATTTTACCCCCAAAACACTACAAAACGAAAACCATAATAACTTCCAGAATGCTTGTAATGCTATTATTCTAGACACATATAAGTTGTAGATGTCTTTGTTTTGGTTCCTGGTTCTAGTTTCTCCACTTTATTTTTATTTTAATCTTTTCTACTTCCTAAAAAAAACCAAACATGTAGCGTTTCAATCAAAACTTAATACATGTAAGGATACAGAAGAACACCTTTGTTTACAAAAGATGTGGAAATAAAATAACACGTATGTGTACTTAATCATTTTTCCTGGTCCATAATAAATCCGGGTCCAATTAACCCTAAAAAAAAGTACATCTTTGATGGGGCCCAATTAACCAAATCACAAATCTTGATGCTCAAACGCAGATTAATCAAAATGTTACTTTCTGTTAGAGGGCAACATTGGTTTTGGATTATTAAAAGTTACTATATTTTATTTATATTAAAATGACAAAACAAAGTACAATGTTCCCCACTTTTCAAATTTACCAAATTTCCAGATTTCCTAGAAAAATACATGAAAATGATTAGAATGCATGATTCGCCTGTTTCCCATTTGCCAGTAAGTGACCGTTCAGTCTGTATAAGTTCTGTGCTGTTTAGATATTGAACAGAGATCACGGTCCCAGCAGAAGCTCAATAATAGTTGCTTGAAAGAAGCTTGAAGGTCACTGAGCTTCATACGGTGAAGCCATGGAAAAGGAATGCACTACTCGGATTTTTATCATTCTGATTGTAATTTATTCATCACTACTAATGCAAACAGTGGGGTATAATGCATTTCAACAAAGCCACGATGACAATATCTATAAGTATTATAGCACAGTTAAAGAGGATACACATGGGTAGTAAAAGTATTGTAATAAAAGAAGTTTAATTGTGGGTAAATATGTTCCAGCAAAAAACATACATAACATGTGCCAAAAGAATAGAATATATTTAACCCCTTAATGACAAAGCCCGTACATGTACGGGCTCAAAATGCATTGTTTTCAATGGGTTTCGGGACCGCCCATTGTCCTTAAGGGGTTAAAAGAAAAATGGATATAGCCATAGAAAAAATATTTAGTAGACGTTTGTACCTTTTATTGAGCCAACATAAAAAAAGGGTGTAAAATGACATAGCTTTTAGGACCTCAGATGATATAGTCTCTATCTGCATTAAAATAGTATCACCTATAGAGGAATTATAACATTAACCCCTAGGGTGCCTGCTGCATTCATGGTACATAGCCCACAGAGTGTCTAGCTGCTTATGTTGTTACTCCTGATCAATAGGAGTGATCCGATCGTTATGACAGCCACTGTATGATTCCTCCTACCAGAGAGGAGTCATAAGGTAAAAAAATATATATATTTTATTATTTTTTTTTTTAATACATAATTGTTAACTGATTACTATCCAATGGCTGATTAATGACACTTTAGGTCATCAATTATTGATTGGTCTCACTAATCAATGACAATGGACTTAAATTATAGGTGGTTTAACGTAATATGGTGCTATCTGGTGACTGATCAGTGACCTTTAGGTAAGGGAACATTGATCATTCTTACTGATCCATAGCCAGCGACCTAATCTGATCATTATCCCTATCACTAACACTATCTACTTACTAACCTGACATCTAAATGAACCTAATACTACAATTGTTCACTAACAGTACCAGTAACCTGTTCCTGATAGCCCAGTGTACAGCATCCATACCAAAAAGTGCCTGACGTGAAATGGTTACAAAAAAAATCTGTTTGATTTGTGGTTGCAGTGGGTCAACTGAAAAGCTAAGCGGGGTGTCTTTGAAATGATAAAACATATAGCTAATTATTCTTCTACTTAATATTTTAAGCATTTGTTAAATCTGTATGATGTCCTTCAAATGAGATATTTGACTGCAAAAATACTGCAATAAGATGTCTACACACTCCCACAAAAGATGTCTACACACTCCTACACACTCCTCACAAAATTAGGTAAAGAGACAGAAAATTCCATCCAGATTTATCAATTCAGGTGTCCTGATTTCAGAAATACCTAATTTATATAGATTTTCCATATTTTCCCAGCACATACTATAAGGTGTACATTACTGTATACAAAGCCGTAAAATTTTTACATTAGGTATGATGGGACTGCAACTCTAATTTTAAACAAATAAAACAAAAACACCCACAAAGGTATATATTTCTGTAAAGCAGACAACCCAGGCTATCCTATCAGGGGTATTTGGGCACTCTACATGTAGGTATTTGGCCACCAATCACTGTCAAAGGTGGCCACAGAAATTAGTTCCTGCACTTTTTTCAACAACGCGTCTTAGTATTTTGTAGTATTCTTAGGATTTTTTGTACAGGGTATGTGTTACGGCAGAGAAATCTATCCTAAATCGTTCAGCCGCCTCTCCTGATTACGGAATACCCCACATGCCTAGTTTTTGTGTGGTTTTCTGGACATTACAGGGCACAAACGGGACCATGCGCGTTATAGATTCCAAACGTGAAATTTTCACATTTTGCTTTAGTAGACCTATGTTTCATTTGGGGCGACGCTGGCTTCTGCTGCCAGGGGGGAGTCCAGGCTGTCAAACAGCCTGGTCTCCCATGCAGCGGCAGGGATGTGTCCCTGACGCTGCACGAAGGGCTAGACGTACCGGTACGTCCATAGGGGTTTCTTAGTGGGCGTTTTTTGGACGTCCCGGTACGTCTATAGGGGGTTGAAGGGGTTAAGTTCTATCCCCTTCCTAAGAAATGTCCTCTCCGATACAGTTCATCCTCGTCCTCTCCAAGTCTATTTAAATTTCTTTCTTTGACAACCTCCATTTATGTTTTTCGGTTCCTCATGTTCCTTTCAACTCCATGGACCTTTTTGTTCTTTTTCATACTCCACTTTCCATATGATTATATGTATGTATGTATGGTTATATCAATATCTTGATTATGAAGCCTGCATACATTTACCAAATCAATAGGATGATGCTAATGATCTCTTCCTAATAATAAACTAGCCATAAAGTGGAAGAACATACGAGAAAGTCTCCTTGGGGACTTAGCTATTTCAATGTCAAAAGATATTTCTGTGCACTAGAACAATGTTTTATTGCTAACAGATGCATCAAGGAACAAAAGCCAATATTTCTACAATTTCATGAAGCTACTACATTGCACTAGTTTCACTCGCCTTCCCATTGACGTTTCAAATAAAAAATGAACTGTTAGAGAAAAAACGATCAGCCTTTATTTTAAGAAAGCCCCGCCACGGTATGGCTTGATTCTACATTCCCTCTGTCCTGACATCTGGGTGAAGAACACATGAAAGTCAATATCAAAGACAGCGAAAGAGATATATTCCTGACAGCTTCGTGCCGGCCAGTAAACGAGACGTTTTGGAGCTGATTTTTGGTAACTTCGGGTGCAAATAATATTTCTATTTCAGCTTGCAGCTGGCTGTAAAGACACTAAAACAATGATGTGCAGCTAAATCTTTCAAGAAAAGACAGGAGGAAAATGGGAAAATATACTAGATTTTGCTGAGCAACATCATAATGAATAGTGAAATCCCATACCTGGAACAAAAAATCCTGAATTTCTTCAAATTATGAAAAAGGGGGGTTAAAATGGCATTTGCATCATTATGGAAGTGAACTATTTGCAATTAAACTTCGATAAGTTTAAGCCGTGAAATGTAATAAATAAATAAGAGGTTATTCCTGGTTTTTGCATCCTTTCCAAGATACCCCTAGTTATACTGATTCAGATGAAGGCATACAAAACCCCCTCTTAAGATTATGCCAGTTTTGCCCAAAGTGTCCATCAACCCTAAGAGTAGTAAAATGAATCTACTAATATATTAAGATATTTGCATCAAAGCTCTTCCTTGGCAAAAGAGATTCTACCCGGTCTATTCTTAAAATCATCCACAGGACACATGGTCATCTCTGCATAGTCAGTGCAGTGCAGAGCTTTACTGCTCTCACTGTCAGCAATCATTCATGTATATAAAAGTACATAGTAATAACTATAACATGCCTTCTTCTTATCTGCCCACACCCCCAAAAAACCCATACATACTGCCTACTTAGTCTCTGTATTTGTGACAGTTGCTGGCAGGAAAGTGCCTCTATGGCATTCAATGGGTGCACTTTATGAACATGCGTTAGGGTGTTGCCGTAAAACCCCTTTTCTCACATGAAAATGGCTGGTGAGTATTCACGGATGCACAATGGTAAGCTGAAGATCTCAAGCAAGACAAGGAGCTGGTGTGGGCTGTAAATGTATAGATAAAATGCAGATACATTGAGATTTTGCATTTTTGTTGTCACAGCCGCGGTCTGGGTCCCCCGACCAGTGATGACTCCAAGAACAATAGAATGTTTTGCCCATAGCAGGCTTAGGGAGGCATTTCCGCAGGGGACTTATGCCACCAGTGGGGCTGGGACTCTTGGTCAAGTGTTGGAAAAGAGCTGCCTCAACAGCTGACAGGTTGTTGATGGGGTTGTGGATTTCTGGGTGTACCACTGGCTTGGGGAATTTATGGTTAAAAGATTTTTCTGTTCCTCCATGTTCACTTTTGTTTTTCAACCAATATTCTCACTTTATTCATTCAACTCTTATTATTGTATTATTTCTTTTCACCTAATTTCCTTAACCTTGTTTTTTAATAGTTGCCTGGTGCCTTAATGGTTTTCTGATCCTTGAAGGTTCTTTGGGGCGAAAGTAGGGTTGTTGACCACTGTTGCTTCTGTTTACAGAGAATTTGTGTTTCTTGAATATATTTGTTTATTATAATGATGTCACCCTTTACTTAGCTTTTCCTAACTAAAATCTTCCACTTTATTAAATGTGCCGCTATTCTTTGTACCCTTTTAATGACAGTCATGTACCTAAACCCAAAATAGATAAAACAATCAATTTGTAATGTGTGACCTGAAAACCTTCCGTGTTGTGGACATATTTAATTACATATCAGAGTCTTGCCCTATTTGCATATTTATTCATTTAGAATAATAACAAAAAATGTATATCTGGGGTGGGTTAACAATACTGATATAACATAGTTTGAACTTGGCCTTTAAACTATTCCATATTGTAGACATAAATCAGAACCCAGTCTAATAAAAATCTTCGTATTTGCAGCCTATCTTAACAAAAACATCCATAATTTCTAATATTTTTAGATAAAATGTATCCAACATTACACGAATAATTAATTTGACCCAAATGACAGATTACCGGTAATTCATTGGTCTGAAGTCCATAGATCCTATTAAGTAAAATTGTAATCTCCCGGATTTGATATTGTTTAATGAACTTTTCAAAATGAAAACTATGGATTTCAGGTGATCAAACTGTATTTATTCATCTATTGTAGTTTTGCCTGGTATTAGACATAGGTTGACATTTCTCGCCATTTACTATCGCTGTATTTTTGAGACCAGAAATAGATTTTTTTTATTATTCCAAAATAGTTTGTGACCGTAAGACTACAGTGTCTTTTACACTCTGTATCAAACATGCTGACAGATTATTCTTTTCTTGACTTTTAACATTTGTTTTGTTTACTGATACCGTCATCAGAAATTACAATTTAATTACATTGCATTATTTTTTTTTTTCACTGCTGATGTAAAAGCTACAGATTTTGTTTAGGTCATTAATATCAGTTGTTTAAAAAGGGAAACCAAACATGTATAAATCATTTCTAGATGTTGAGCGTGTGTAAATAAACACATTTGTAGTTACTAAAATAAAGAAAAATGCTGGTGACTCAAAATAGTTCAAAATAGTATCAATGAGTGAATGAAACTTCTGTCCGAATTATGACGTCATTCCCAGAAAGGTGGTGTTTTGATTCTGATGTTTTTATTTGTTAATACACTATATGGATAAAAGTATTGGCACGCGTCACTCAATTATTGAATTCAGGTGTTGGAATCAGACCCATTGCCACAGGTGTGTAAAATCAAGCACCCAGCCAAGCAGTCTGCATTTACAAACATTTGGAGAAAAAAATTGGTCATTCCGAAGAGTGAATTCAAGCACGGTACTATGACAGGACGCCATCTTTGTAACAAGTCATTTGTGAAATTTCACCCATGCTATATATTCCACGGTCAACTGTAAGTGATATTATTGGAAAGCAGGGCGAGTCTGGGTTTGGAAGATGCCAGGAGAACGTTACCTGCCTGACTGCCCTGTGCATTGACTGCAAAGCTTGGTGGAGGAGGGATAATGGCCTGGGCCATACTAAGACATTTTTGACAATGCTCTACTTCCAACTTTGTGGGCACAGTGTGGGAAAGATCCTTTTCCGTTCCAGCATGACTGCGCCCAGCGCACAAAGCAAGCTCCATAAAGACATGGCTGGATGAGTTTGGTGTGGAGGACTCGAGTGACCTCAACCCCATCAAACACCTTTGGGATGAACCGGAACAAATATTGTAAGCCAAGCCTTTTTGTCCAACATCAGTGCCTGACCTCACAAATGTTTTTTTAGTTCAATGGGAATAAGTTCCCACAGACACAATCCAAAATCTTCTGGAAAGCTTTCCCGGAAGAGTTGAGACTTACAGCCACAAAGGGGGGGGGGTAGTCCATAAGTCCCAATAGACAAGCCATAGATATTAATCATGGCTTATGGGAACCCAACTGAAGAATCTCCCAACAATTCGACTTGAATGCACCTATCTGCACAGGGTAACTCTGCTCCTGTGACTGCGGGTTGGATGCTAGAGGATCTCAAACAGTATCCTTTCTCCTATATGCAGCGAGCCATGGAGCTTCCACTCTTACTGACTACTGCATATGACTACATAAGGAGCGTTTTGCATGATAAGAAGTATGAAGTTTACTCTGCCATCTATACTCTAGAAATGAGGATTGGTGCAAACATCCCTTTTTTCCACTTATTAATCTACCCTTGGTTCCATCTACACTGCTAACTTATTAACTCCTTTAAAACTAAATAAAGAAACATTATTCTTAGTACTTTTAAATAACCAAATAACCCTTCCCTGAATAATTATTTAATTAAGTCAAATGTTGCCTCAGTCATAAGTTTTTGCCAGGAACACTTAATTCTCATTTAAAATGAAAGCAAGCCCAGAGTGTTGCTATAGACGTTGGGGAAAAAAAGCTTCTTAAAACTATTAATGCTATTTTATGTGATTAAACCTTCAAAGAAAAGAATAAATGGGCTGATATGCTAAGCAATATATACTTGGCATACCCATAGGGAATGGAATTAATGTGGAACTAAATGTCAAAAATACTGAGGAATATATTACACTATAATTCTACACCTAAGGTCTTAGTAGTGGTATCACCATTGCCTCTTACATATTAAATATACAGTTTATTATATTCACTAGATAATCTTCCCAACCTAGTCATTTCAAATACTTAGAACTAGATGTTTAATAATATTACCATAGTCATTCATTTTCTTTTACCGTTTGAACTTGCATTGGGGACTCCCACTCCCAGATGGATGTCATCTTTGGAGTAACACATCATCAGGCTGATGGCACTTGAATATCGTTTCAGTTCCAGGAGTCCGTAAAGGCCAAAAATAAGATATGAAAGCCTTAAGAGAAAATTTATCGGAACTGGATTTATATGAATCTAAATGTGAGTAATGGCCTGAAAAACCCCAAAATGTGTTTTGAAATTATATTTGAAATAAATACTCAAAACAGAAAAAAATATATATTGTTAAATGTGTGGATTCTTCGGTAATTCTGTGTTATCTCCCTGCAGTCGCATTCCATCTGATACAATTTCAAAAATGATCTCTTTGTACCGTTCTTTTTTACCCAATTGGCCAGAGCCCATAAATGCTCAGTTTGCTTTATGCTCGAGATGCTTGTCGGGTTTATAAAATTCTATTTGTGATTTACAGTTTCATACATAAAACCATGTTTACTAGTTTCAACATAGTCTTTCCAATGAAAATAATTCAAAAAATTCATCTTTTTTTTTTTTTTTTTTTTTTTTAAATTTTGGCTGATGTCAGGAACTTATACAATAATACATTCACAACCATTGTGTGGGTAATATACATTTATTTATTCTAATTGACTACAACACTGTGGCTGGTACCCCCCAAAACTAACTTATGGGCAGTAGATAGGGAGAACAGTATTTCTTATTGAGTTTTTTTGCAACTTCATGCCAGTTTTGGGATCTTATTACCTTTTCTTGCCATTTTATGCCAAAGAATGGGTTGATTTTGTGTATGTTTTGACCCATTTTATGCTGCGGTATAATAGTTTTTAGAAGCTGACTCGTTGTTTGTTAATTACAGACATATTAATATTCTAAAATACGCCCTTTCACCCAGACAACTGCTGCTGCTTCTTATTCCTTAAACCAAGCTTTCATTAACACTCATGAACTTAACTAGCAAGACTGGTAGGGAAATACATTGTTATTCCACAAATTATTTTTAATAATAAACTTTCATTTATTCCTAATTTAAAAAAAAAAAGTTTTAAGCAGGGTGCACTTTAGAAATTTCCTAAATAGAGGAATCTTGTTCATGTTTAATAAATAGGCATCAAGTATCCCCTAAAGAACCACATGATTGTGCCCAAGGATCCTCATGGTTAGTACCACTGGGAAGCAAACTTATAACATGCCCTTATGGTCTAATAGCTAACTAATAAATGTGCTTCTTCAAGTAGCATTAAATGTAATATATGTAATAAAAAGCGGAATACATTCACGTTTCGTGAGCCATCACATACCTTTTTGTATTAAACAATGGCATGCGATAGATGGTGTGTTTGATTGTTTGAAATATCCTTAGCTCCATGAATTTATTAACTCATGTCAGGTCTCTCTTGTGTGTTTTTTTTTTGGTTTTTTTTACAGTGCGCTGAACATATTAAAACAATCAATGAAGTGTCGGACAGTTAACATCAAACAATCTTCTGCTTGGGAGAGACCAGCTCAGCTGCTATTTGTCTCAATAATTCTTAACAAGATGGGATGTATAATCTGGCTTAGTCGCATATGACTCATAGTGACAATCTAGTAATTGATTTTCTCACTGTTGGCAAATTGTCTTGGAGTCAGGGGTTTCCTGGAGGAACGACCGGGATAAGTGTATGGTGTAAGGCGACCTAAATAACAAGAATAGTGGATTCAAAATGTGACATTTTTGTGGTTGAAATAGTTATTGTATGGATGATTTAGATCTGCATCATTATTATTTTTATTATGATCTATGCAAAAGGGTAACAATAAACCACTTAGAATAGAATATGTGTGAATGAATGTTACGGTCTCAACTAGGAACTATTGTTAAACATCACTAAACCAGCACTGGAAGTGTTCATTCATCTATAGCAAATCAAGAGATTCTGAAAACATTTAAAACCTATGCTCAGTTGATGTCTTCTTGAAGATGAACAGTGTATGAACTGCCCTGACTACATGAATCTTGGAACCTTGAGCTTTCTTCACTCTTTTTGGACCATACCATTAAATGCTTTAAAAAAAACTCTCAAATGGCCAATATATAAACTGCAAATAGATGGTTCTTAATTGGACATAATTGTAAAAAAAAAAAAAAAGATAGAGTTTCTCTACTTATAAGCTGTTGGGTTGAATCCACAAGTTGCTTGCAAGATGTAAATGTGACTTAAAACTCTTTTTTCCAGTTTGCGACTTTGAAATTGAGACTTACCTCACTTCAAAAAATTATAGGCAATTTCAAATTAAAAAGCTGCCTCAGAAAGCAAATAATCCAATGTCCAATGGCAGTTAGTTGTGAAATGAACTATAATTTCATTCACCAGCAGGTGCATCACCTCCTCCGTTGTACTTCATACACTCTTATCAACTTATCATATGCCAACTTATCATATATACCCCTTAGGTCAATAAACACATTACTCAGGACACAACATAGATAGAATGTATAGTGAATCATAAAACAAACGTTGCTTATTGGGCATGTATCCTCTTACCGTTTACAGCCATAGGCTACAAATGTGGTTAAACCTAACATATTTATAGCAATCAAAGTAACCACATTAAAAACTGATATTTTGAATAATTCTAAAGCTGATGACCCATTGCAAGAAATGCTACCCCCCTGGACCAGGTGGCATGACAGCACTCAACTAATGAAATATGTCAGTAAGTAAATTATATATGTGCTGTCAATAGGATAATAAACTTGGTGTGATTTCTTAAGCCTGCCTCTTTGACATGTTTCACCTTGTCAAGTATTTATTTTGCAATTTGCAAACAACTAGCTTGGCCAATAAAATGCCAAATGTATGGTTTTTATATTGGTATTTTGGCCGTCGTCCAAAATACATCCAAAAACTTATTTTGGAGCTAATTTGAGACATTTAACAGCCCATATACAATTTTAAACACTCATTTCAGGTTTCACTTTGTATTTTATTCTATCCGGAAATGTATCATGTATCACTTGCCGTTAACCCCATGTGGGTATCAGAGGAACTCAGACAATGGGAGGAGAATTGAAAAATTGAAGGTTGGTTTACCTAGTGGCTTAACAGCCATAGAGGTAGGACCTATACGCAACAATGACTTCCACAAGCCTTGGCCACTGACCCTGGGTAGGACTTGGTTCTCCTAGCTCAAAATACTGTCTTTTTTAACTTGAAATATGTATTTAAACAAAACATTTAGAACATAAACATTACATATGGATTACATATAAAATAAAAGTTGGAAACATCGACCTCAAACATGAATTTATTAAGAGAAGTACAATGACCTATTTTTCTATCTAACCTAGATAGATAGAGACCTCATTATCACTGTCTTGTTACGTTAATAGAATTGAGTTTTGTTCCCACTAGTGAGTGACCCTCAAGAATGACATTGGAAACCGATTGGATACCCTTAATTTCCAGGACCTCCTTAATAATGTTTTGGTAGCGACCTTGGTCTAGAAGCCTCAGGGGGATAACGAGATGATAAATTCTGTTGTTGCTATATGAACCCCCATAAATACGATATCGTCGTTGCTACAAAAAGAGTGTTCTCCATGAAAACAACCGGTATTCTGACGCAGTCTGAGCAACTTTCTTCTAGAAAGAACCCTTACAGGGCCATGAGCTACTAAGTCTGCAGAAAATAAAGTCTCAACCAAGCTTATAGTCCAGAGGGAAGTCAGAGGATATTACGCTAGAGAGAGACCAACCACATAAGTGTATCTCGTTATAAGTATAGTTAAATAAATAATAATATTACTGGACAATCCAGCAGCATAAGAAAGGTGAGCTAGAGGTAGGTGAGAGATAGCAAGTTTATCAAGTTAACCTTAGTTAAATTTAGTGAAATAAAAAGAGGTGTTCAATTGGGTTTACTCAAGACCTGACTCTTACCTAACTAGCTGCCATCCTCTCTACTAAAGGAGCGGGGTACCAGCTACAACATGAAGGCTATGTCAGAGAGGCATAAACCTCATTGAGTCTGATTGCCCAATAGGGTTAACTGGGTTTTGAAGCAAACGTCTTATCTTATGCACTGGGCATCAATGTATTTAGTTTGCTTGTTTATGAAATATTATATGTCACATAAAATTTCAATAGAGTTGTTATACAGTGAAGGAAAAAATGATTTGATCCCTGCTGATTTTGTACGTTTGCCCACTGACAAAGACATGATCAGTCTATAATTTTAAGACTTTTAAGAATTTTAGGAGTGAGAGACAGAATAACAACAAAAATTCCAGAATAACACATTTCAAATAAGTTATACATTGATTTGCATTTTACTCAGTGAAATAAGTATTTGATCCCCTATCAATCAGCAAGATGCCTGGCGTCCCAGGTGTCTTTTATACAGGTAACCAGCCGAGATTAGGAGCACTCTCTTAAAGGTGAGAAGGTGACAACAGTTGGTGTGATTGTTCACAAATGGAAGAAACAGCAAATAACTGTCAACCTCCCTCTGTCTGGGGCTCCATGTAGGATCTCACCTCTTGGAGTTTCAATGACCATGAGAACAGTGAGGAATCCGCCCAGAACTACACGGGAGGACCTTGTCCATGATCTCAAGGCAGCTGGGACCATAGTCAACAAGAAAACAATTGGTAACACACAACGCCATGAAGGACTGAAATCGTGCAGTGCCCTCAAGGTCCCCCTGCTCAAGAAAGCACATGTACAGGCCCATCTAAAGTTGGTTTCAGAGGAGGACTGGGTGAAAGTGTAGTGGTCAGATAAGACCAAAAATCGAGCTACTGTATTTGGCATCAAATCAACTCGCCGTGTTTGGAGGAGGAGGAATGCTGCCTGTGACCCCATGAACACCATCCCCACCGTCAAACATGGAGGTAGAAACATTATGTCTTGGGGGTGTTTTTCTGCTAAGGGCACAGGACAACTTCACTGCGTCAAAGGGATGATGGATGGGGCCATGTACTGTCAAATCTTGGGTGAGAACCTCCTTTCCTCAGCCAGGGCATTGAAAATGGGTCTTGGATGGGTATTCCAGCATGACAATGACTCAAAACACAGGGCCAAGGCAACAAAGAAGTGGCTCAAGAAGAAGCACATTAAGGTCCTGGAGTGGCCTAGCCAGTCTCCAGACCTTAATCCCATAGAAAATCTGTGGAGGGAGCTGAAGGTTCGAGTTGCCAAACCTCAGCCTTGAAACCTTAATGACTTGGAGAGGATCGGCAAAGAGGAGTGGGACAAAATCCCTCCTGAGATGTGCAAACCTGGTGGCCAACTACAAGAAACGTCTGACCTCTGTGCCAACAAGAGTTTTGCCACCAAGTAGTAAGTCATGTTTTGCAAAAGGTTCAAATATTTAAAATCCAAATCAATGTATAATTTATTTGAAATGCTTTATTCTGGATTTTTTCTGTCTCTTACTGTTCAAATAAACCTACCGTACAAAATCAGCAGGGGATCAAATACTTTTCTCCTTCACTGTAGATTCCTGTTCATCTAGCAGTAGTTAAAGAAAACAATTTTTAACTTTATAAGATATGTTATTTTGTGTATTTCGTTTTTTAAGATTATCTAGAAAACTCTAGATGTAATTCGACATGGAACTTTGGCAAGCGCTAATAAATCACGAGCATCGAAAATGTATCTGTTGCTTTTTATTTTGAATAGCTCTTTTCAAGCGCAATTAATTTGTAATCTGATTTAAAACATAACATTGGTACATCTTGTAAAACCACCGTCTTAACAGATTCAAGACCTTCGTGGTTTTAGACTTATTTCTTAGATATTTCCATAATTTCTTACATTATAGTCCAACAATACCGCAATGAAAATCCCTTCCAACTAACAGGTTATTAAAGAAAATGCACAAATGTACAAAATTGTGTATCTTTTGAATTTACTATATCTTACTGATAATAACACCATTATAACCAACACTTCATACATTATATCCCTTGTATTATTATTATTATTATTATTCTTTTATTTATATAGCGCCAACATTTTGCATTATGACTATTATTTTTTAAATAATCTGTTTTTTAATTAAACATATTTGTATTTTCCATGTCTGACTCCACAAAAGACTGATTTCTTACGACCTCCAGCAGGGCCAGACTGGGCATAACAAGGCGACCCTGGCACTTTAAGGCCAGCGGCCTTAAGTCTATCAACAATTAAAAAAAATATGTATATTCCTTGAATTTTTTAAAGAATATTTTCTTATACTCGCTATTAAATGGTAATATGAAATATTGTCTAATATGGATGCTGAGCAATATTGCACATAATATTTGGCTGACTATTGTGCGTTCTCATTTTACTCTCTCATAAATACACTGACACAAGTGTATCAGTGATACGTACATATATAAGAATACACGTATGTACTCATACACTTGTGCCTGTGTATTTCTGCAAAAGTAAAATATTCAGAGAAGAAAGATCAGAGTTTAGTAAATTATACCATATTTTCCCTCTATGCCTATACGTTATTTATGAGTCCATTATTTAAAAGTCTGAATGTTTTATTTCCTTGACTTTGAACTGATTTAATTTAAATTACAATATAAATCCTCTGTATTCGTTAAATAAATGGCATTACTAAAACCGACGTATATTCAATGCGCTGAAAATAAATGAAACCAGGTCGACAATCGCAACTACTGATATTTATCACTGAGGGAGATTACATGATTGCAAACGATAGAAAATTCTTCAGAGGTTACCTTAGCCTAATGGCGTTCTTCCCTTTCACTCACCATCTATCCATTATTGCAAACATCTGCTTGGAAATAAATTAGGTTTTATATTTACAAATGACATATTTGGCTTGGAGAACACTTTGCTCATTTCATTTAAGAAATCTTACATTTAATCAGGTTTCTTATAATTTTTTTTTCAGTCCAGAAACATTACAGTCTCTCATGCTAAATAATATGTATTTGTAACCAGTTGACTTAAAATGGAATGTAGCTAATGGAACAGAATAAAGTAAATGTATTGCTGTATTACATTGTAGCAAACGAGCTTCACTCTTTCCACTTGGTTATACGACACAGTATTTCTTGAGTGGCTTTGGCAAAGCCAATGAAATTCCATAAACCTCCAGCAGATGAAACTTTTCATATTAACTATTACGTGCCAAGCAGGTATGGGCACTCACATATCTGCCACTCGATAGATTAAAAGAGAAGCATCAGTTACATTAATCACTTTTTTTAAGTAATTTGTTAGAATGGGCCCTGGGAATGTTGGTGTTCCAGTGGCCAGGAGTGCTCTTACTTATGTTTCCCATTATTGTTTAATTCATCATATGGTTGAGTGGAGAGGCCATGGTCTAGACTCGGTGAAACTAAAGCTAGGTATTCCAGAGTGCGTTTCAGAACTTAACAGCTGACTTTGCCTGGCTTGACAGGAGGGGAAAAAACATAAGCCATTGATATGGGAGTTAAAAAGCCTCCTCTCATTCTTTCTTCAGGTCCTTGCTATAACCTAAATGAAACCTGAGCTAAAACTAGGCAGGTATCATACTACTGGTGTTGTATGTGAGGGTGACAGGCTGCTATCAAATTCTGTGTTTATGTGGTTCTATGAAATGGAGAAAGAGAAAGACAGGGGGAAAAATATACATATATAGTTGCGTGAAAAATAAAGTACACTCTTCTTGAATTCTATGGTTTTACATATCAGGACATAATAACAATCATCTCTTGCTTGGCAGGTCAAAAATTAGGTAAATACAACCTCAGATGAACAACAACACATGACATATTACATTGTGTCATGATTTATTCAATAAAAATAAAGCCAAAATGAAGAAGCCATGTGTAGAAAAACTAAGTACACCTTACTGCTTCTATAGGAATTAAGATGCTAAGGGCTAATGCCCTTAAAAAATTGATCATAAGCAAATATGACCACCTCTATAAAAGCTGAAGTTTTAGCAGGTTGCTGGTCTGGCGCTTTCAGGTGTGTATTAACACAACGCCAAGGATGAAAGACATCAGCATTGATCTTAGAGAAGCAATCTGGGAAGGGTTATAAGGCCATTTCCAAACAATCAGTCCATCCATTCTATAGTGAGAAAGAACATTCAAAAGTGGAAAACATTCAAGTCTTCTAGGAGTCAGACCGCCCAATGTAATAGAGTTACATGTCTAACATTAAACATGCTAACAGAGGCCTGTAGTGTTTAAGTTCATGACACTACAATTCAAAGTGGGTGTACTTTATTTTTCACACAACTGTATATATGTGTATATTTATCTATATATATATATATATATATATATATATACCGTATTTATCGGCGTATAACACGCACTGGCGTATAACACGCACCCCCATTTTTGAACAAAAAAACTGAACAAAAAAAACTTCATCAGAATCACTGCTATCTGGGAAACCACACACACAGTAACACACACACAGTAAGACACACACACAGTAAGACACACACACAGTAAGACACACACACAGTAAGACACACACACACTCAGACACACACACCCTAACCCCCCTTCTCAGGATCTCCCCTCTCTCTCCCTAACCCCACCCCGGTCACTTACCTTCAACTCCTGTGTTGGAAGCGTGAGGCGTTTGTCTCGGGTGCCGGCGCTTCACTGCTGAGCGCCGGCACCCGAGACAAACGCCTCACGCTTCCAACACAAGAGTTGAAGCGCTGAGGCAGGCGGCGGCGGCGGAGGCTGAGGCAGGCGGCAGGCGGCTGAGGCAGGCGGCTGAGGCAGGCGGCGGAGGCTGAGGCAGGCGGCTGAGGCAGGTGGCGGACGGCAGGCGGCGGGCGGCAGGCGGCGGGCGGCGGCGGCTGAGGCTGAGGCAGGTGGCTGAGGCTGAGGCAGGCGGCGGCGGCCGCCAGCAGAGGAGTCCTGGATTTCTGTCAGTCAGGGGGGCCCGAGAGTTGTCGAGCGGTCGTCTTCAGCAACCGCTCGGCACCCCTTGGGCCCCCCCTGACTGGCAGAACTCCAGGGCTCGGTCGCAGTTGCGACCCCGGTAGTTCCGCCACTGGCTCTAGGATTTATCGGCGTATAACACGCAGGTAGGGTTTCAGCTTCATATTTTAGTTAAAAAAGTGCGTGTTATACGCCGATAAATACGGTATATATATATATGTGTGTGTGTATATATATATATATATATATATATATATATACTGATCAGCTATAACATTATGACCACCTGCCTAATATTGGGTAGGTCCCCCTTTTGCCACCAAAACAGCCCTGATCTGTCGAGGCATGGACTCCACTAGACCTCTGAAGCTGTGCTGTGGTATCTGGCACCAAGACGTTAGCAGCAGGTCCTTTAAGTTGTGAGGTGCATCCCGGTGCCATGTGTTCTCCAGGTAAGCGACGCACCGGGATATGATGATGTAAAAACATGTGGTTCATCAGATCAGGCCACCATCTCTATTGCTCAGTGGTCCAGTTCTTATGCTCACGTGGCCATTATAGGCACTTTCGGCAGTGGACAGGGGTCAGCATGGGCACCCTGACTTGTCTGCAGCTTCCCAGCTCCATACAGGACAAGCTGCAGTGCTCAGATCCAGCATTAACCTTTTAAGCGTTTTGAGCTACAGTAGCTCGTCTGTTGGATTTGACCACGCAGACCAGCCTTTCCCCCTCTCGTGCATACCCTTGGAGACATAAAGCCAATCCATGTCCATACCCTCCATCCTCTGACTAGTTGGATAGGGTTTTAAATGAACTTCATTAACAAAAAAACAACAACACACACTCCTGCCTGCATCTAATCTAATGTAGGAGTAATTGCCCAGTCAAGTACTCTTTGAGTGCCAGGATGATCAGTAGAACCAATGGGGAAAAAGTTCTTAACTCTTACCTATAACATCCAGGATTGAAGTCCTCATCTTCGACCCAATAATGAAGTTTGACCTAAATTCACATTTTCTGCCACAATTCATGTATTTGCTCCTTAGTAGATAGAGCTGCCTGTGTATGGCAGCCGATTGCCTCTAGGGTAGTCTCTAGATCGTCATCTTCACAGATCTTCATTTCCTTCTCCTCTTGATGCCTGCTTGGCTCTATTTACTCTTTAGCCATTTATTTGCATATGTAGAAACTATATATATATGTATATATATATATATATTTCCTTGTGCTTTCACCTCTATAATCCAATACAAAATGAGAAAGCTAGGGGATTCTTTTGGGGGCCAGCTACTTGCCCTGCTGCACAAAACGAAAGCAGTTTGCAGTACGGAGTTACACATGGTGACTTTTGGTCTTTCCCATGTTTTATTGTGTTCTGCATTCTATTTACTTTATTATACATAATAAACTGTATACATTATACAGTATTGTTATAATTATTACCTTTCATGTTCCAAATATCATTCCATATCATTGCGTTATATCTTTATAATTACTGTCATTTTTAATGCAATAATCTACAATATTAAAGATCCATTTTACTTATAAAAAATACATATTTATGGCATTTATGTACTTGTAATATAACTACAAACATGTTCCATCAATCCATATTCCTTTTATTCTGCTGAAGCTGGATAAATCTGATCCTGTGCTGTTTTGAAAGCGGTAGCATCTGAAAATCCTTTTCCAGATGTTAATTTACAATTCTCCAAAGAGCCTAAAAGTTATCATAAGATTTATGCCGGATAATTTATTAATCAGCTTTTTTTTCTTTACCACGATTCAGAGATTCGCTCAGTAAGATGAAAGATTTTTAGGAAAAGTCATTTTAACAAAATGCGGGTAGCATTATAATATCACGTTGCTCCTTATGTTCAAGTGATTTTAATGACTTTTTTTTGGTTTTATGGGTAGTAGCGTGTTGTAATAATGACATGCGCTTTCGGATACAGCCTGACACAGCAAACGGAAAGTTCTACAGCTGTAATTCACGTCAATGCTGTATATTACTGTAATTTTCTATGTTTCTAAAGATTCTGGATGCCTTTCGTCAAGTTTTATTTACGCAAACTAAGTTAATTAACTTGTTGTATGTTTTCACTAGTTGAAAAACAGGGCCGTATTGTTACAAAAATTAGGTGTAAATTGCGGCTCACCGTATTACATCACTGTAGTCTAACCACATCTCGATGGTCGCATTTCTTCTATGATGACAGCTTAGAACATCTACTAAACATTTCTTCCTATATAGTAACATATTCAAATATTTTGTAGTTTTTACCAACATTCACAATGTCATATGTTTAGTCGTTGTATGACAATATAATACAATATGATATACATCTGATATATGTGTACATATATATATATATATATATATATATATATATATATATATATATATAATTCTTCTGCGTAATCCACTGTCATGAGCAACTAGACTTTCTTCTCGATAATTGTTTATTCCTTAGTTCTCCTGGTGTTTTTATAGCTTTGTATTTTTTTGGATGATCCCTGTCCATGGGCTGAAATGGGAACTCAGGAGCATTGTTTCAGACCACTGGATGGACACAGTTCTGTTTTTAAATCATGATTTTTTAATTTTTTTTTTTTTTTTTTTTTTTTTTTTTTTTACACAGAGGTTTTTTCCCCATTTTCTCCTTTTTTTCTTAAGATTCCTAAGGTATTTCAAGTTATTGTCAAGGGCATGCTTTCTGAGTTGTAGCATATTGTAACAATTGTGGTAGATTTTTTTGGATTTATAGCAAGCAAATTAATGAAAGTTGTGTCAAGTTTTGCCGGTCAAGTTAACTTTTTTTTAACTCAGTTTACAACCTGACTTTAAGTGAAAAAGCCCCAAAATCTAGTTGAGGTTTTTTTTCCGGAATGTAGATGGACAGAAGTTGCATAAAATGATAAAGAAAGGCATCGTTGGACTTTTTTTTTTATTCACATGTATAACGGCGCAGATAAGGGGGATCTATAAGAAATCCTACTGGAGCACAGAAATACTTTAAAGACTACTTCCGCACCCAGCCTTTTTTTCCCCACACAAATCAGATTACTAACTGATAGCATCGGCAATTATGCTAAATTCAAAAATATAATATAAAAATTGAGATGTAAGCTATGCAAATGAATTACATGTATAACCAAGTGGGCTAGTGCTGAGTTCCTGCCAATATTCCCCTCGGTAATGCTTCATATGATCCAGATGTCCATGATATCATTAAAGATGCAGTCGCTGCCAACATGCAGTTTATTTAATCAGGGCAATAATTGCATGTGAAGGATAAAAGCATAAACATGAATGTTTGTGACTATTAAAAGGAATTTTTGAGGCTATTAAAATATTAGTATTTTTTTTTTTTATTTCCTTGAATTTTGAAATTCATTTAGCACTGTGGGAAAATATTTGCCTAGGATAATTTTATTTTGAGTAAACAGGACCGGAGTATTACGGAAAAAAAAAAGAGTTTCAACTGCACACATAGAGTGGAATTACACCAAAAATTTAAACCACAAGGTGCCACCTGTCACCTTCTAAATGTTTGGATCCATGTAGACAACCAATTGAATAGGTCCCCTTTTTGGGACCCGAATCCCCTGCTCATCTTTCCTTTTCTAAAGTCTTCTTTTCCTACGAGCTCAAAACGTTTGGAGTAAGAGTGTGTCAGTGTTTTACATCCTGAAAACATATACCGTATTTGCTCGATTATAAGATGAGGTTTTTTCCAGAGCAAATGCTCTGAAAAATACCCCTCGTCTTCTAATCGGGGTCGTCTTATAATCAGACCTCAAATAGGTCTGACTATGAGACTAAGATCCAGATCCCCTGCAGCGCTGCAGGGGGCCTGGATCCTCCTATCTTATGGCCCTCCCCCCAACTTACCGGCGCTTCTGACTCCCCGGTGTGTTGTCCGGGCAGCGGGTAGATGTCTACGCGATTTGCGTAGACAACTTCCGCTGCAGCCGGAAGGAGGTGTGGCAGACCTTCCAGAGCTTCCCCGCAGACCTTCCCCGGCTGTCAGAGATCAGAGTTCCCCGTGATCTCTGACAGCGAAGGTCTGCACGATGGACGCAGACAACCACTGCTGCGAACCGCACCTCCTCCCGGCTGCAGCGGAAGTTGTCTATGCGAATCGCATAGACGTCTACACGCTGCCCGGACTACGCACCGGGGACTCAGAAGCACCGGTAAGTTTGGAGGAGGGAGGGGGAGGGAGAGGGTGTTTAAATGGGGGGCATAAGGCATTTCTGTAGGCAGAGTGCTCTATGAAATGCCTTTTAACCCCCTTAATGCCTCTCTGCCTCCAGAAATGCCTTTTAACCCTCTATACGCCACTCTGCCTCCTGAAATGCCTTATACCTCCCTATATGCCACTCTGCCCCATAATATGCCTTTTAACCCCCTATATGCCACTCTGGCATTTAGGGGGTTAAAAGGCATATTATGGGGCAGAGTGGCAAATAGGGAGGTATAAGGCATTTCAGGAGGCAGAGTGGCGCATAGGGGGTCAAAAAGCATATCATGGGGCACAGTGGCATATACATGGTTAAAAAGCATATCAAGGGGCACAGTGGCATTTAGAGGGTTAAAAGGAATATCATGGGGCACAGTGGCATATAGGGGGTATAAGGCATTTCTGGGGCAGAGTGGCAATGCTAGGGGAAGATTTGCATAACTGGGGGGGCAGGTTTGGAAAAAAAGGAAATAAAAACAAAATATTTGTATTTTCAGCTTTTATTAAAAAAAATAAAGTTCACATAGTTTACATGAATTAACATTTACTGGTAAAACTTTTTCCTATAGGGTCGTCTTATATTCAGGCTCTCTTTTTTTCATAAATTAATATTCAGATTTTGGGGGTTCATCTTATAATCGAGCAAATATGGTAATACTGCGTGCAATAATTGCCAAACTGTATTATAAATGACATCATGAAAATGCATTGCTCAGTTACATAAATAGCTATCAATACAGTCATATAGAAAGTCTGATTATACACCCAAAAGAACAAGTGTCTCCTGTGAGTCATTTGAGATGTTATGCGGTATTATTATTATTATATTTTATTTATATAGCGCCAACAATCTACGCAGTGCTTAATACAATACATATATTCAAGGTGTCTGACAAGACGAGAATTGACAGACTAAGACAAACCGATACATTAGGTGGAGAGAGCCAAGCTTACAATCTTGAGATATGTGAAGAACTTATTTTTCTGTTTCAGTTGTCAACATTTTAATTTATATACCTTTATGGCAACAAAAGACTTTTACCCTACCTGTACTTTCTCCTTTCGTCACATGGCTACTTGCCGAATAAGGTCAGAGAGGGATCAAATCCGACATAATTAGAAATCATATGGGGACATGGTTTGTTTATTTAGACATAAATGATATTGGTTTATAAAACATAAACGTATTTTCAGCAGAATAGATAGATCATCACCTGTAGAATGTTACGTGTTCTTTTAGAATGCATTTAAGCACTGTAGTATTTTTCCACTTTGTATGGGTTGTTTTTTTCCCTAAGGCCTCCTAGGATATTGATGTATGAATCTAGCTCCTGTGTTGATATTTTAGTAATAGAAGGTATCTGCACGAGATAATGGGAGCTTGACCCCATTCCAGTGACGGACCAGGAATGATTATGGAGAAAAAAACAAACAAACAAAACAAAAATCATTATTTCCCTGCAGGTTGTGTGTTTTGTTTATTTGCATCCCTATTTATAGGTGATAATAACATAACATATAAGATATATAACATGTACATGCATATTACTATATGCTTAACCTACCATTAAGAAGTGGTTCTAAAGCATACGGGATCAAACAGCAAATGACGGCTGGATATGAAATGACAACGATGATTAGAAAAGGACACAGAAGCTCGCAACCGGCACTCAAATGGTGATTCACCTGAACTCAACTGCAGTCACACACCCTTGCATGCTAACACAACTTGTATAATCGTGCATATGCATGTCTGTAACTACAACTCGCACAGTCTCAACTGAAAGGTTATTTCATTTTGTTTTTAAATCCCACTTCCACAATTAAATCCTGGGGCAAGTGCCTCATCTCTTGTTGGAATGGAAGAAGGGTTAATAAAATTCCTTGAAAGGGGTCACAGACCCCATCGTCCCCCCCATACCTCCACCATTGCTCATGCTCAATGTGAAGAAGACTAAAAAAATAAAACAACCTCATGGGGTATGGAGCCTACTTATGCATCATATCCCAGGCCCAGTTGGATGAGGATGGGTTAAGCAGTTAACCCATCATGTTTCACACTTTCTTCACCCCCTGTGCAGTAGCATGAAGGTGTTAACAATAATAAAAAAAATATAAAATTAAATCTAAAATACTTGTGAACAATGATTCTCAGGAACCACAATCTTGGCACCCAAAGTGTGCATTGTGCCACTCAGAAATCCAAAAGCAGGGAAGGACCAAAACATTAGGCCCGCCTGCCGCGTTTCACGTACCGTTATATTACATGGCAGCAGAAGAGCGTCAGCATGAGTGTGTGTTTTGTTTGGCCCTCTGTGGGGCCTTAAGGCTGTTGACACAATTATCGGCCATTTGGCTTATCCACCAGGAACGTCTACCCTGCTGCAGACCTTTTTATTGTCTGCAAAACGACATGCCTTTCCCTTAAACCTTATGTAACCTCATCAATACAAGAATCAAAAAGAATGGGTTCCATTACCACCCCTACCCATAACAATACCTTCTTCTGAAACCTCACCATAAAAGGGACACTCCGGCTACCATGAGTGTCAGTTTACTGCGACCAACCTGCGTATAGCCACAGTTTAGTGCATAAACCCCCAAAATGTAACAGACAAAAGCTCCACACACACTGCTTTGCAACGAAAAAGGGTTAACGACCTTCACAGAACCTTTCAGGCAGACTTCAAGACCTATGAAGTCATGTACGTGTGCAGTAGTTACTGTTTTTGTTAAAAGTTATAAATAGCCGTTTTATTCTCTGTATCAATAGCAATTTTTATGAAACATGGAGGATGATTGAGGCAGGTGAACCATGTGATAGAAAAACTTGGCGTAAGTTGCTCTTGGAACGGGATCAAAAAACGCTCCATCCACTACTGCCTGAACGCTCACATACTATGCTTGTGTTATTGCATTCGGCGTTAGATAAACTTTTTCCTCTGGTAGGTGATTGCTCACAGCAGTTCTTTTTGAGCGTGCAGTCTCAGATCTGGCTTTCTGCGTGTGAACAGACCTGTCATCGTGCGTTCCAGGTTACCTTCAGAAATGAATTTGTCTTTCCGCGGTGTTTCTCGGCGTTGAGGCGGCAGACATTCTTCTGCTCTGTATTAATCCAATTACTAAACACCTGCAGACATGCAATAACAATTCTGTTGCCAAGTTCCGTAGAAATGGTTTTAATAGCAGAATGTAATCTGTTATGCCGCTATCAGGAGTCGCGTTACATATCTGAACTTCAGAAGAAAAAAAACAATGTTCTGAGAGAACTTTTCAACAACGTGAAATGGTATTAAGCCGTACTCATCCACCTTGTCCTCATAGCATTAAACCGTGTTTCATTCATGAACGAGGAGTCACATTCTCATCTTACTGAATATCAGTTTCTATAATTCATAAGATACAGATGAGACCAAAAGCAAATAAGCAGCTAGAAGCTTCCTATAGACCATATCAGTTCAACATTCCCAGGGATAGGCAAAGTGTCAAAGACACCGGTGTCCACGGCAACGTTTGTGAAGGTCCATAGAACATCATTAAGCTCTCCACCCCAGACCCCAATAAATGACCACCGTAAGTTGTGTTGGTGCCTACCACCCAACATTTCCCTGGACTGGGGTAGTGTGTGTGCGCGCGCTTGTGTGGCTCTAGGTTGTTTACTTAACAGTGGCTTTGAATAAGTTGGGTAAGGTCTTCCATGTTGTTTCCCCCATCCATTGCCGCGTGGGAGAGGCAGAGCCCAGCTAGTACAGCCAACGTGGTTAGATGGCGCATTGGGTGTGACTTCGTTAACCATGAATATTACTTATCGGAATCTGCAACCATAATTATATAGGGTTATTGGGAATACAACAAAGCAGCCGAAGGGAACATACAGGTTAAAAGTACCTTTTACTCTTCAGCTAAACATTAATTGGACAGTTTTGAAGTAAGTAATCGATCAAGGTGCGGGGTATTGGTGGGCTCTTTGAGGGTTAATTATAACTCCCCAGCATACATGGATTGGGAGAATGGGGTACAATTGGTTAGTAATTATGCATAAATATACATTTAAATAACATAATAATATTATTCAAAAAATATATATTTTTTAATGTTTAAAAAAGGTATTTGTGTTTAACGATTTAACGGCCTTAGGATGTATTACTAAGTATTATAGAAAATGGTCTTGATGATCGTAGGATGTAATTGATTAGACCGAAATAACAGACGGACATTCTCTGCCAGTGGTGTCAGAGCTGAAACAATGTATAAAGTAAAATAATTCCCAAAGGGTCTGTCCAGGCTCTCCGGGGAACAGGACAATAGAAGCCTGATTGCTAATCACTGTGTGATGAGCTGCAGTGGGGATCAAAGAGAAAAGATATAAAACAATAAATAATATATTTGTGTTTAAATGAAAACATAATAAATAATCAAACTGTAACCATAACATTATAATGGGTGCCATCTGGTTAAAAGAAAGATCCTGGATGTCCCCAAAACAATCTTCAGTTAAGAGAGTAAATAATACATTCTAATAATTCAAAAATTAAAAAATTAAAAATGGGAAAAAAAAAGAAAAAAAAAGTGTTGTATGTAAAGGAACATTTTACTTTCTTATAATTGTTTTAAAAAATTATGAATGGAGTATTTTTCTACTTTGGGGATGTTACCCAGCATTAATCAAGGGTTTTTCATCAGTGGTATCTAATTAAATACAGAATGGAAATGCTTCTTTATTTAACATATTACTTGACTTTTTTAGTGAATAGGCCCCCAGATCTACACATGGTCAGAATCCCTTTGGTAGACTTCTATGCTACTGGTATATCAAGTCTCCATACTGATTATTAAAGATTAGCTAAGAAACTGGTTGCCTTCAACGGCTTTAAAAACATGACTAGTTAAAGTGGATAGCTCCAGATCTTGAAACAAAGAAAGTCTATTGTAACAATAACAAGGGGATACGTTTGACTGAGAAGTTTGTGTTGCACTGTTCCAAACCTCCCAGGTGTCACCCTTTAGAAAGGAACAATCTGTCCTTGGAGCGCACATTCGTCTACCTGTCCTCTAAAGCCCCTCTATTACAGAAGAATTTTCCTGGTTATGAACATTTCTCACCTTCTAGGTGTCATCAGTGGGTCACAAAGTTACATAAAAACTCTTACTAAACCTCTAACTCCTAGCCTTGTGCCTGCCGATGGCAGGGTGGCCCTGGCACTTTAAGCGCCCATGATCTGTTACTGGAGTGAGTGATGCACACTGGACATTTACCTGGTGTGCCAGATGGTGTCAGGAACCATGGGACTTGAACCAGCGACCCTGAGCGTGAGTGATTGCTCACTTACAGGTGTCACCACCAGGAGGCTCTGTGGTTGCTGGGATTCCTGTCTTCCCCTTGCCACCATGTAGTGTGTCAAAGAATCCTATCGCACCTGTGGGCCATCAGGTAATTAAGGGCCTTTATGACCAGACACACTCCCACTTCCTTTGCTGGAGCTTTGTACTTCCTCCTCTGAGGTATTGTGCATCCTATTTGGTTGCTCTGTGTATTTCCTGGTTTTGACTCTCGGCCTTGGATTCTGGCTTCAATAATGTTCAATAAAGTGTCCATTTGAAATATTGGGCGATATTTCACGTAGCATATCATAGTACATTTTGTAAAAAAAAGCTTACTTGAGTAAACATTCCAATAAATATTTTTAGTTTTTTTTTGAACATTTCATAAATACTATAGTCTTCTCTTTCCTGTTCTATTCCGCTTATTAATTTCAGTTCCTCTCCCCCGTGACCTTAGCCGAGATTTGGAGTATCGGAACATGCTCTTCTTTTTTTTTGTTTCTTCATTCTACCATTCATTTTTTTTCTGTGCTGGAAAGTTCCAGACGTCTTATAAATCAAGGATTTATAGAGTCATAAAAAAATGGGAGCCGTGTGAATCAAACCTTTTTTTACGACATTTGTATATGAAACCCGCGAAGAGTTTTTTTCCCACATGTTTTTTTTTATTTTTTTTGTTCACAAATACCTTTTTATCAATGCAAGTTAATAATTTTAGAATAATATCAACCGGTGCTTGAAAAAAACAGAATTAGATTCCCATTTAGGCCAATCTTGTTAAGTTCTTAGAGTATATGTACAGGTTTACTTCATTTTCTTCTTGGCAGGCAGAATGAGAGATTGAAAAAAAATACATATTAGGCAGGAAAAATGTAGAGCGAACCACCTGGAGTTTATAGTATCGCAGTTATTGGAGAAACATAGAAAATGTCCCCAGGGGTCTTTTTTTTCCGCACAGCTGTAGACAAGACAGTTACAGATCTTTAGCCAATGTAAGAATTCTGGAGCAATAGCGCAGGGCTATCCCCTCCCAAGAAAATTGACATTACCTCTACCCATATGTAACCTTCAGCCTAGATCAAAAGCCCACTGTTTGACAGTAATAGTAATAGTCATTGGAAAATGTGCCATCTGTCATTCTAACAACTTTTGAAATGTTAAATTGCAGAGGATATGATTCGAATTAACTACCATATGATCTGCCTTTTTTTTTTTTACTCAGTAATAGTCCTACTCATAACAGAAATTTCATTTCTAAACAATTATTTTTGTTTCACGCAGTTTACTCTTCAGAACAGCTCTATTTATGACAACGATGCAGGGTTTGGAACTTCTTTAGTATGTATTTTATGTAAAGAGCCCCTTGTGGGTACCAATTACTTGCCTACAAAATGCTGTCTTGTTCCCCCTCAAATAGATTGTGAGCTCAGAAGAACAGGACCATATTAATCCTCTATTCCAGTACCAGTGTATATGCCCATTATTAAAATGACATTCACTTATTTCTTTCTTCCTTTTTTATCTCACTGCCCCCTTTCTTCACTCTCTTCTCCACTCTATCTCCTCTTTCTGTGTCTTATGGAAGCAGCTGTCTTTTCCTCAGCCTCCCATCAGAAGAGGCAGAGGTTAATACAGTAAGTGAATTTAAACATACATGATATAGGCATAAAGCTATCTTGAATCTATGACAAGATCAAGAATTAATTAAGGTCTGAGCTTTTGCATCAGGAAAATGGACAGACTAGATTGGCCAAGTTGTTCTCATCTATCATCAAATATTATGTTTCTGTGTGTTCAGGCTCCCTTTGTAAGGGTGGGGTGAGGGGGACTCCAGGACAAGAAACTGTTTAGGTAAACAGACAGAAGTGCTTGTGGTGGGCAGAGAAGGTAGGGAGATATTTGGGGAGCATGAGAAAAGAGAGAACGGGAATGAGAGTGTGAGAGAATGAGAGTGTGTGAGTGTGAATGTGGGCACTAGACAAATAATTTTGTTCTTAAATTAAAAATGCTCTGGAATTTTTGGCCAAAGCGAATGGACAGGGAACGAAACTCGTTGCCTGAAAACGAATGGGCCAAAAACAAATCAAAAAAAATAATCAGAATGTTTTTTTTTCCATTAGCACATGTCTACTACAGTACATATTGCCAAAATAATTACACTGATTAACAATAAATACAAACTATAGGTAGTTAATAGATTTAGTTATGCCTAAAGCTGTTACAATGTCCAAATTGCCTGTCTATCACAATCAATGTATATTTATATGTTTTTCTAGCCCAATATCTCTAGAATACATTCATTGATACTATACAAAGAGCTTGCTATTGTGATACCGACCTTAATAGCACCTGGTCTCATTGTTGTATAGATTACTTGTTTTTAAAATAGTCTCTAAACTTCTAAGCATGTATTAAGTGTTGGATATTATAAATGGATAAATGGTTAACTCCCCACAATGTGTTATTCAGTGTCGGAACACTCTAATTTGTCATTTTGGACTGTTTTCATGAACGTGGTCTTCTTTTTACCACATTTGCTGCAGTGAATTACACATTGTATTCCTTAAAGTGTGAAGTTGGAGCAGCCTTTGATGTGGAAGCTCCTATTCTTGCACGAAGCTACAGGAGATTCCTGTTTGTGTTTGGACAGATTGAAGCACGGGATGTTTCATGGCTCAGACCCCGCACCAAGTGTCTCTGTGATCATAAGGAGGTTTCCTGTCGATTATTGTGTGAGGTTTGCTGCCAGTCAGCACACAGTAAGTGCTGGAATTCTAAAGATTTGTCTTGTTAATAAAAAGCGATTCCATCACAAAGTGACAATAAAGCATCATACATTAAACCTGATCATCATATTCCATCATTCTAAAAAAACTGTTGTCACCAAAACTTTTTTCTTTCATATTTGTTTGTCTCTTCATTGTATTTGCTACTAAATGGAAATAATAGGGGGAACTGGGGAACTGAGCAAAACTAGATGCCAAATACTTGAAAAATCATAACGTAGCAGCTGGAAACTTGGCATTATTATACATTGTATTGAATAATGTTCTAATGGAGATGTACAGTTTAGCTGTGAGCTTTAAAAACATAACCAAATGACATCATAACTAAATATGTATTTATTTGTCCAGTTGACCCAGAACTTTACTTCTTATTCAAAGGATTGTTGGGTTTAGCCTACTGCTCACTGATCACTATGTGCTGATTTCTTTATGGCATTGCTTGTTTATTGCTTTTTGTGTGAAGTCTAGTAAGGACTTCTACCATTTCTCAACTCATCTCTATTGGCCTCCTTACTAAAGCTGGGAAGAAAAGTCTGGCTATATCAAAAAATGGGGGAGAATACTAAGCTTAGGAAGAGATCAGGCAAGAAAGGCACAGCTCCTGCCAAAATGATCTGCAAACATGACCTCTCATTCTTACTCGGAATGCGTCGGAGCTGAATGGACAACACACGGAACAAACAGGGACACGGGGCAGTGCATGCAATATAACGCATCAAAAAGACATTGGCATTTGTTTAAAATATTTTAGCTAGTAAGCTAAAGAAAGAGTGTAGAAAATGGCCAAAAACAGTCAATCTTTCTGTGTTCTGAGTTTTCCTTCTCCATATTCTACCTTGCCTACATCATTTCCAATGTTCCTGGAGATCAATGACTATGGGCTCAGAGAGAGTGTTGGCCATAAACAAGGGCTACAGCAAGACAAAAGCCAACGGGTGAAATGTGGCCCATGGAACCAGCGTAGCTTAGTGAAAGGGGCTTTGACTGGGTGAGGAGGTGGGCTTAGTATAATGAGGTTAAGGGACATTGGTTAGGGGACTTTGGGAGGTCCTGTATAAAGAGGTCCCTCCATTATGTGACTGTCACTTTTAATTAGTTTTTCTTACCCTCACTCCCTGTAATTAGTAGGATGATTGAGGGTCTTCTCATCAGTTGCACAGTGGCGGGGCTGGTCAGTGTAAGGTGGGGGTGGAATAATGGTTGGTTTCTAGCAAATAGTGTGTTTCTGGTTTGGTTGGTGTGTTTCGAGCTGGTCTGTGGCTCAAAACCTGGTTTGGGAAAGGTGTGTCTCGGTAGGCTCTTTCCTGATGGTTTTTTGTTGTTGGGGTTAATGGTGTTGTTATATGTATGGGAAGGGGGTGTCATTGTCAGTATGCACTGTATTACTTGTGGTGTTAATTCTGACAATTACTTTATTGTGTTAATAATTGATTGTGTATGTTTCCCATAAATATTAAAATCAGTGGCCAAATTTCTTATCCGAAACAGTTTGTGTCCGTGAGTTTATTTGGGGGGTTATGGTATTGGATATCCGGTGCCCACGGAATCAACGATTCCTCAGTCATGGCTTAGCTTCTCTTACCTTAAGTAAGTGCCCAGATCTTATATAGATATATAGAAGACATCCTTTGTTGAAGTTCCCATGAATATATTTTTGATGTATATATATATATATATATATATATATATATATATGTATATATATATATATATATATATATATATATATATATATATATAATAACTGCTGGTGATATAACCATATTATAATTACATTTTAAACAATTGAGCCATATTGCATCATAAATGTATGTGTGTATCCGTATTCTAGATTAACGGACTAATTAAAATATCTTTTTCAAGAAATAATGACATGCAGTTTTAGAAATGTTGTTCTTTTTTTTTTTTTTTAGGTCCAAATAAAATGTTGAATGCAGCCAAGACTGCTTTACAACGACTGAACAAGGACCAGCATTCTATCAAGAAATATGTTTATTTTGGGTTTTGGCCACTTAAATGCTACAGCTGTGTTACAAGTGATATTTAACATATGTCGCTTGTTCGCTTTGACCTGAAGATATGAAGCACTTTACAGGTGTAGGGGAAACTTGCACAGCGTACATCTGACAACGAGAGAATTTTATCAATGGTCAATTGAACCCGCAGCATTAAATTACGTTTTTATATGCCCGAAAAACATTAAGGTGCTTGTGAAATATATCCGTGGCTCGTGTAGAGTCGAATATATGGGACAGAAAACAATTGTGCATATAGGGAACATTGATTCTTTACTACGAGGGATATGTTAAGGTATCGCTTATTAGTGAATTAAACATGACGATTGTTAGAGACATTGAACAGAAAGTAGAACGTTGCATGTTTAATGGATTCTGACTTCATACAATACTATTTTAGCCCAGACGTTTCATCATTGCTGCCAACGAAATCAAAGAAAAGCATTACATATAAGCCGTGGCTTGTACTTTATTCTTAAACGCCATAAAACCAGTCATCTAAAGGAGACTGTCATCGAAAGAACTATTCTTAGTATGGGCCTCGTTAAAAAAATTCTCTTCTCTTTCAGAGATATGAAAGATTCTTAATAATGAACAGTTAAATATGTAGTAATTGTTACTTTTCTCCTTTGGTAAATCATTTTTTCAAACCCTAAATTTCATAAGAAAAACATCATTCAAGGATAAAATATTTTTACATAAAGTATTAAAAAAAAATATATTAAAATTAGCTGTATTTCCAAAAGGTTACTACCCAGGTCAGGTATTCTGAAATGTAAACATATCATACATTTCTGAAATTAATAATCATATCTACCAAACCATAGGCTTTATTCTTAAAGGCGTTCACCTCGTAGATCAGCCCGTAGATCAACCAACACATCCCTAAAACCCTCCATGAATGAGCTAAATTGAGCAAAAAAATGAAATGTTGGTCACCAGGACCCCTGTAAACCCACCATGTGTCCAGTGGGAGATAATGATTTAAAGCACAGTGAATGTATAGGGCCCAGGTATACCACCTGCTCTGGGGAGCAGATGGTTAATTTTTTTTTTTTTTTATAAAAGATCAGTTTATAAAAGTTCTGAATTTTATAAAATACAAGCTGTTTTAAAGAAACATTTACACGTATTAGAGGCTGATTACAGAGCATTATCCATCCCATGTGGTCATAGGATATGTGGATAAAAAATATTTTTTTCAATCTACAGTTTCGGGCTATAGAGCGGAGGGATATTTGAATTGTGTAACTGATTTTGTTGTTTATTTGATATTTTTTTTTTTTATGTTTAATTCAATATGTGGGTCAAACTACTCGGCAGCTGAAAGCAACGACACATGGGTATTTGTTGTGTATAGAACACAAGGACCTCTCTTCACCAATAGCCAGACATTTTTTGACTTTTGGTATTGGGGACCCAAAATATTTTTCATTTATAAGTAACAAATTTGTGACCGGCAGAGAGGAAGAGATATTTAAGCTTTATTGAATCAACGTGAGGTCATTTGCATTTCTTCTCTGGACGCTCGGACTCCTGCAGGTTTGAATATGCAGTATGATGTTTGTTGGTACATACATCTTTAAATGTTATTTATGTGGCTATTTATTTACATATTTATCAATAACTTAAAAAAATAAATTTCTCTTTTATAAATTTTTTGCTACATAGCTCTTCAGATGAATGTATGGTGATATTTATCTATATGTTTAATAATGTATTTATTTATTGATCACTTTATTCAATTATTTAAGTGCATATGTTTAAAATTAATTTTACATTGGTTGATTAGTAGTATTTAGATGGATTTGTCATTATTTGTTTATTTGTGAATGTATTATCTTTGTTTCATTTATGTGTACTGTATATCACATTATCATTCATCTCACTCGTATGTCGTATGCATATGTACCTTTAAGATCTAATAGTATTCTTGGCTGTTATTGCCCAAGCTCTCTATGTTCAGCTCTGCTTTTAATATTTTTTTTTTTAACTTATTGGGTATATAAGAGGCACAGTCTGTGTCCATCGGGGCTGCTTTGTGAAAAGTATGGACCTCATTCCTGCTGAAAACTCTGTTATGCTGTGATTTTGCCATCATCCAAGGACGACTATAAAGTTTGTTTGGTTTTACCTTAGTTCGCTCGGCCATTTCCGTGGCTGGCGTCTTGTTTTTGATTCCTCATCCTGTTGCTGTTTGGGACTTGGAGCGGACCCTCTGACACTGTGTAATTTTTAGTCAGCGTATAAATGTCAGAGGTGCTTCCTTCTCTATGATTGAGGAAGATCCCTTCAGACAGTTGTCCTTGCTCCCCACTACCATCTCCCCTGTCACACCACCAGGACTGTAGTGCCCTCTTTTTAACAGTCTTGTGTCTTGTTGTTGTAGGACAAGCTGTCCAAGGCAACAATCTAAGGCTAATAATATGGATGAGCAGCACACAAGAGCTCCCTTTTTGCAGCTCTTTGGAAGACGCTGGGGGATTGGACCACAGGCAGGCAGAAATGGGACTGGCGGTGACTGTCGAGCCAATTAACCTGGTGAAATAATTTAGAGATTGAGAGATTGCCAGGAACTTTCACTACAGAGTGACAGCAAGCCAGACAAGGAAGGAGCAGAAGAAGGTGGGTATACCCCACCACTATCAACTTTACGGTCTAGGCACTCAGGGAACTCCGTCTGGACATGATTGAGCAGATTTCACAGCAGCAGCGGGGTCTTCACTCCATGTCCTCTGAGCAACACATTTGGGTGTCAATCCTGTACCAAGTGGCTAGATGTGTCTTTCTGCCACTCCCTGTCCAGGCCCAGTGATCTACTGCTGTTGATGCTGCTCCTCTATATCCTCTCTTACTCTGGGGGATCAATTCTTTAAATGTTTCAAATACTAGGAAAATTCAATCATCTACCAAGTGTCTGGATGTGTCTGTCTGTCAGTACCTGACCAGTGCCTTACTGCTGCTGCTCATCTGTCTCTTCCTTTCATCT
The DNA here is from genome assembly GCF_027358695.1 of Spea bombifrons. Lineage (NCBI taxonomy): Eukaryota > Metazoa > Chordata > Amphibia > Anura > Pelobatidae > Spea > Spea bombifrons. Next base: position 111,353,630 of record NC_071089.1, read on the forward strand.
GTGTTCTTTTATTTTTTTGTATATTAGGAATCCAGGGGCTACATGTGCCTATCTGCCAGTGTCTGTCCAACCTAAATGTCTTACATGGTTAATTCTTATTTTTCTCCAATATTGGGGGAAATTCAGTCTTGTACCATATGACTATAGATATATTTGTCTGCCAGTGCCCGCACTGTGCCCTGCCCTGCCTCTGCTGCTGCTTTAGCTCAATCTCCTTCTTTACGCTAAATAAGTCCCATAGCATGCTGCTGGATGTGTGTATCCATTGCTGCCTCGTTTTTACCTCTGGGTCATGTAACTTTGCTTTACATGGCCCTCCCTAGATCCTGTCTTTGTGAGTGCGCTGTTCCAGCTTTTTGAAGAATTTTGGAATTGCCCCCTGTCCTCTGTGGCAGCCCACCCCGGATCATAGCTTACATTTTATGTAAATGATTACCTTTTTGGATTGTTGTTTTCTTCTATGATTGTTTTCAACTTGCAGTGGTTAATTCAAATATGAATCTTTGTTACATTGTGCTATGTATCGCTTAGAAAGTTGTGCCATATAGCGCTCTGCTTGTGAGGCTCTTGGTTATATGTCACCATTTAGGCTTTCTTTTGATACATCCAAGATTCAAAAATGTGTTCTTCAACAACTATAAATATTGCACTTCATAAACATTGGAAAGGGTTAATTGTATTCTCCTTCATCTTATCCACAGAACTCCCCAGGAGCGGAAATAAAATAAAATGAAAATGTCTATGTGCCGAACTGTTCCAAAATGACATCTTGCATTTTATGGCAACGCTTGACCAGTCAGTCCTTAAGTAAACTTGACCTGAAACTGAAAAATCTTCAAAATGATGGGAATTCAGAATAATACCAAATACAACATACAAGTACATATTTTGGTTTTGGAATCAAATAATTCATCTTTGAATAGCTGCCAGTAGAGGCAGCTTAAAGAAATTGAATACAACATGGTGAGAACTAATGCTTTATATAGAATGTACAAAAAAGTAGGAGACCTAGTATTTAACATATACATTCAAATATCAACACCTATATATTATACATATATATACCATATTCTATAATGTGTTTCCATACAAAGACTGATGAACTTCTTCTCACTTATATCGCATGTCAGATATAATTGTACCTGTATACTCCACGGTTACAGTTTTAAAGCTTACACCATCACCTATCTACTGTTCCATGTCTGCTTCACAAAGTAAAGTTGACCAGGTGAAAAATTCTCTGGTTACTTTTATATTTTGTACAGACAGCAGACAAAAAACAGACACCGGACAGCATGAACCATGTCTGCTTCTTGTCTCGGAGGTCCTTTCATGAGATGAGAGCCGGTTTCCCACTATTGATTATAAGCACTTAAGTTACACAGGGTTCAAAGTAACAAAAAAGCAAAATTTGGACATGTAGACCGTGGTGATTTGCCCAAAACTAGCACTTGAACTTTAAACTCCACTGAAATTTGAACCTGGATAACAAAAATATTTAAAATTATTATATATTATTTTATATAATGATGTATACAAGTATTATTTATAGATATATATATATTATACTGCATGGAGATGTGTTGACTGATGTATTTAAAAAATAGTATATTTTTTGTTATTATACAGTATTAGGTTTGGTTGCTGCTTTAAACATGATTAGTCTACAAATACCGAGGAAATGCGATTCTGTAATTCTGACATTGTTATATCGTAATATCTCTGCTTTGCATTAACAGTGGAACATTTCAGAGAACTGTAAGATTTTCTACTACCGGGAATATGGAGTTTGGAAATGTAAGACTATTATTAAACAAGTCTAATTATAGAAAGAGGAAAATGGTTACGTTATGAGCAGGGGACAGCTGGCACCTTTTGGCCCGGGGCAAGCCAACCCATCAGCCTCTTGACCCCCCACCAGGCAACATACACACTGGCACACATGTTACACACTCTCACACTAACACACATAGTAACACACACTTACATATACACACTCATGCTAACACCCTCACTCTTTGCCTTACATAAATTTATATATTTATATATATATATATATATATATATATATATATATATATATATATATATATATTGTATTCATGATTTTTATCCTATTTTTTTATTTGCCTTTACTATAGATAATGGCAGAGACTATAGTTAAAGGGAAATATCAACCATACAAAATTAGTTTTCAAAAATGTATTATTAAAACAGATCCAGCTGTTAGATAATACCACAGTTTCAGGCAGCAGAATAGGTCGGCCTTAATCACCGAGTAAAACACTCTTGGGTCTACTCACCAACCTGCGGGTGCTTGCAAAGTGTCAATAAGTGCTAGTTTGCAGAACTGGTTTGGGAGTTGGATCAAGTCCAACTCCCAAATTCACAAAAGCCAACTTATATTAGCAGTCAGTAAAGATGATACTCAACTAGCAAACACTTGCCTAGTCAAATTGATATGAGCTGAAAAAGGCAAGCAACTCTCTAATTCATTAATGCAGCCAATCTCTGGCAGGTAATTAATGAGGGCATTATACAAAATGCATTCATTCATTTGCATAAGAGACCACTCAGCTATCATTTACATTAAAGTACATATGATGGCTGGAGTGGCCTTTAAATATCCAATTATGGCTAGTTATTAATTTATAATCTCCTTTATATAAATAAGCTCCTTGTTTGTTAATAGGACCATGAATATATAAAACTCACCAAGACAACATCATAGCCTATCTATATATTCGTTGGTCATCTTTTTTGGGAGCCCAAACTCTACTTAGCTGGTCTGTTTCTGGAAATTATTAGCATTATAACTTAAAGAGTGCATATATATATATATATAAACCATATGCATTTTTGCCGATGTCAGTTTATCAAAAATGTTCCTCATTTTCTTAAAACAACTAATCAGCACGTAATAGAGAAAAGGCACTCCGTCACACTACAAATCAGCATTATCTTCAGCTGATGCAAACCATATCCCAACAGCAATAGCATCCACATCTGTGCAGCCGCGGGGTTGTATTAGTCGACATAATCTAACCAATATTCTCCATTCTCCATAACTATATCGTTTTAAGCTATTTTTACCTAAATCATTTATCAAAAATGTTGGGCATCGCCTTGCTGTATGAGTATATTTACAGTAAATGGATTTGGTGTCTTCCACATTTATCATTTAATGTCAGTTTCATTTATAATATTATATTTTTTTTTCCTGCCCATTCTAGATAGATGTAGATGTTTTTTTATTCACTAAATAAATAATGCTATTTTTATTTTTTATGGCAATATTCTCTATAGTGTTTTGGAGGTGTTTAGATAAAAAAAATGGTTGCCAGAGTTCTTAAGAATTATTATCAATATATATATATATATATCTATATCTATATATATATATATATATATATATCTATATCTATAGATATATATATATATATATATATATATATAGATATAGATATATATATATATATATATATATATATATATATCTATATATATAGATATATATATATATATATAGATATAGATATATATAATATATATACTCTCTCTCTCTATATATATACATACATATATACACACATAATATATATAATATAATATATAATTTATATATAATATATACTGTATATACATATATATTATATTACATATAGTAATAAATAACGTATCATAAATAAGCCTTTCAATGTATTAATGCATGTTAAAAATGTTTAAAAAACAATTCATTCATTTCGTTATATGTCGCAAACATTTCCAGAATCGTGATAACTGTAGTATTTTTCCTAAGGTTTCATCGTTTAAGGGTATAATTAATTTCTTCATTTTGGGGCGTTCCCTATTATTTCACAATGTTTATTATAGCTTTACCCTTGTAAGATTACATTTATTTCCTATTGTGGCACCTGAGAATAATATGTTCAGGGCGTGGACAAAAGAATATTCATAAATCTATTAACTGCTTTATATATCACTTTAAATGTCATGTCTCAAGGTCCTCTACCTGGGAGGTCCTCAATTATAGATCAGAGTCCAGGCTTAGGACTGATACACCCAAATGTATTATACAACGTCTAGCGAAACCATTTGACTCTTTATGAACCATTAGTATGAAGTTTGATGCATTACAGATAGAGATCATAAAATATAACTATATATATATAATTTTAAGCATAACTTTTAACTTTCAGCAACTTGATTTGACATATTTTCTGTACAATTACATGCAATTAATAGCAAATAAATGAAATATAAAAAAGGTTGCTTTTAAAATCTCTTGTAGTTACATACACTGTATGGACAAAATTATTGGGACACCTGACCATTACACCAACAGGGACCTTTATGACATTGCATTCTAAATATATAGACATTAATATGTTGTTGGTCCCCCTTTGCAGCTATAACAGCTTCCACTCTTCTGGGAAGACTTTCCACAAGATTTCGGGGCGTTTCTGGGGAATTTTTGCCCATTCACCCAGTAGAGCGTTTGTGAGGTCAGGCACCGATGTTGGACGAGACGCCCGTCTCGCAATCTCCATTCCGGTTCATCCCAAAGGCGTTGGATGGGGTTGAGGTCAGGGCTCTGTGCGGCCGGTCGAATTCCTCCACACCAAATACATCCAACCATGTCTTTATGGACCTTGCTTTGTGCGCTGGGGGCAGTCATGCTGGAATAGAAGAGGATCTTCCCCAAACTGTTCCCACAAACTTAGAAGTAAAGCATTGTCAAAAATGTCTTGGTATGCCCCCTTCAAAAGGGGGACCAACTTCATATTAATGTCTATGTATTTAGAATCCGATGTCATAAAACTCCCTGTTGGTGTAATGGTCCGGTGTTCCGATACTTTTGTCCATATAGTATATGTTTCCCTCATTATCATACATTCTATAGTAAGTATACATGTTCTGTAAGTATATATTTTTTAAAGTGATTCTCCGGCCATTTTATGCATTGTAATGCTTATAAGAGCTGAGAGTCCTCTTTTTTTTCTCTATCCAAATGCACAGAGGGATTCACTATAACCCACCTATAGATTTGCTCTCCTTCCCTGACTCCCAGTTCCTTGGCTTGCATGAGATATATTTGCTCGAATGCGTCTCCTGCTTAGCAGTGCACATGTCGCTCCAACACTGGCTTCTATGATTTTCTAGAATTTTCCTCATAATACGATTTATTACGAGGAACTTTGGGGATCTTGTCAATGAACATTAAATGGAATTGCCTTGGTCAAAGTACCCGAGTTGGCTAAATATAGGAGCAGGCACACCTGTTGGACAATTGCCCCCTGGGGTGATCAAGATTCTAAATCCTGATTCTTAATTAGGCATGCCTGCTTGTCACAAAACACCCTTCAGTAGTAGCATGCCGGCTCCCACATGGTGCAATGCAAAGACAGGCTCCACATAGGGTAAGTGCGTGTTAGACTATGGTATAAGGGTGAGTGTGTGTGTTAGTCAAGTGTGTGAGTGATAGTTATAAGGAGGAGGAGAGGTCAAAGGGGTAACTTGATTGTACCTGATCCCAGTGCCAGAAGGTACCCTCCCCTGGCTGAAGGGGAGCAAACCAGCTCTATACAAAAAGCACAATCTATTGTCCTTCTCCAAAATCTACATGCCACAATATTACCGGGACACAATGACTAATTCACATTACCTAATGTTCTATGGGTGTCAGGGCCGGCCCTACAATGGAGCCGACTGGGGCAATTGCCCCAGGCGGCACTTTAGAAGGGGCGGCACTTTGCCGCTCCAAGCATTTTTTTGGGTTGTTTGTTTTGAAGCGGAGGAGAGAGAGAGGGGCGCCGAGTAGTTTTCGCTTCCCCGCTCGGCGCCCCCCTCTCTCTCTCCTCTGCGGCGAGTCTCCCTGTTCAGTCTCGGTGCCGGCTTGTAATGCAGAGCGCCGGAAGTGGCGCTCAGCATTACAAAACGGCACCGTGGCAGAGCAGGGAGACTTGCCGGCAGGTAAGTTCCGGGGGGGGGGGATAATGGCGTCAGCGAAGTTTAAAATGCCGCCCCCCCCCGCGCCGGAGGGGGCCTTTTAAACTTCGCCCCAGGCGGCGTTAAGTCTTTGGCCGGCCCTGATGGGTGTTATAGTTTTTATACATATAGAAGGTCTGGAAATAAACAGAATTTATAGATAAAGTTAATATTACTTACATGAGGCACCATCACCTGCTGTTGATGATACGTCATTGGATTTATGTATAAAAGGTGATTTTGGTCAGTGTTAGAATTAGCTTCATAGCAACTAAGAAAATGGTCCACTCAGCAGAAATACTTTTCAAATATCTAAATTTATATATGAAATATGTTTCAATGTGACATGATACATTTAAATGCCATATAACTATAACCATAGACTGCTTGATTTGTAGGGAGAAAGCGCATCAGGGCCCTAAAATGTTTAGCTCTTCACTGGCTATACAAAAATAAAGCTACTTTTTGATAATTAATGTAATTATCCAAATAATTAACTGTTCTCATCAGAATGTACTTACTTTGTAGCAAGTTTTGTCACGTTACAGTTGCCTTTGATTTCTCAAGTTCGAGACGTAATAGCAGCGAAGGTAAAGTAACCTTAATAGGCTTCGGTGCGTTTAACACAGTGGGTCAAGGTGAAGACTAGCATCGACCTGCCACGTATGGGAAGTCTTGACTTGCAAAATGATCTTTCACCATATAACAGAATGTAAACATATTACAAGCCGTTGCATCACATGACGGTTCATTATTAGTAACAACTACCAGCTCGTATTAACCCCTCCGTCACCAGGGCTACTTCACGCTATTTCATGCTACAGCACCGGAACGTGTTTTTCCCTCTTTCTCATTTAGTGAACCAACACAAAATTGTGTGTTTTTTTGTGGGACAATTAGAGCTTTTCTTTAAACATATTCATATATTTAACACATAATTTGTAACGAATAAAAATTTTAAAATATAGATTTTTTTTAAAAAGTATTTCACAGTTCTAAAGATATAGGAATTATCCGCAGCAAAATAAATGGAAAAAACATACCAAAAAGCTGTTTACTTGCCCTAATATAAAAACAATGTTTTTTATTTATATTAATACACATTTAAAATGATATGATAAAAATTAACCCCTTAAGGCTAGGTTAAAACATTTTTTTTTTAATCCGATGCACAAAAGTGCAGGTTATCTGCTGTAGACTGACCTCTCTGGTCATGGAGCAGTCTGCAACAACAGAGAACCTGCGATCACACCGATTGTGGCAACCTGGGAGCCTTTTTTAACTCATGATGGAGCAGATACATCTAGGGACATATTTCGATGAGATACATGGTATGTTATTAATTGTGGGATAAACATTTTAAGGGGGCGTAAAAATATTAAACATTGCTTCTCCCATGTCAGAACACAGCATAGGTTGTTGAAATATCCATCAATCATTGATGGTTATACAAAGTAAAAACTATATATATATATATATATATAATGTGTGACGGTTGGTGTTTTAGTAAGGGTTTTCATGTGAAAAAATGCTGGTAAGTAAGAGTACTTTCAAAAATAGACATGTCATGTTTATATTTATCATTTAACAAAATGCAAAGTGAGTGAATAGAAGAAAAATCTAAATCAATACTCGGTGTGACCGCTATTTTCCTTCAAAACAGCATTAATTCTTCTAGATACACTTGCACACAGTTTTTTTTAAGGAACTCAGCAGGTAGGGTGTTCCAAACATCTGTGGATTTAGGGAGCCTCAGATGATTCTCTCCATTCAGGTAATCCCACACAGACTCCATGATGTTAAGGTCAGAGCTATGTAGGGGCCACATCATCACTTCCAGGACGCCTTGTTCTTTTGTACGCTGAAGATAGTTCTTAATGACTTTGTATCCTTGAGGTCATTGCCATGCTGCAGAATAAATTTGGGGTGAACCAGATGTCTCCCTTATGGCATGCATTGCCTGATGGATAAGTATCTGCCCTAAATCCTGTGTTTATTTTAATAGTTCAGTTGCTTGGGCTTGTTTTCACATCTAAGACATGGCTTTTGGCCCAGAAGTCTTCCATGAAGACCATTTCTGACCAGACTTCTCTGGACAATATATGGCTGTACTAGGGTGTCAATATTTTCTGCCAATGCTGAGCCGATGGCACTGCTGATGATGATGTGTCTTCTGTCTGCTTCGCTAAGGTTCTTTGGATCACCACCACATCTAGGTCCTCATAGAGACCTTGCTGATGCAGTATAGCTGCCTTGTGTCTTGTTGCTGTGCTCAGTCTTGCCATGGTGGATGACTTTTGACATTAAACTGTCTTCACTAACCACATCTTATTAGTGAGTTCAGCTCTTCCATCATCTTTGAGATTCCTATCAGTTTTGTGCTGATTTCTGTTTCGGTTAATGATTGTGTTTCAACCTACATATTAAATTGATGATCATTAGCACCTGTTTAGTATAATTGTTTAATCATACACTTAACTATATGTTGACAAAATTCCTGACTTTGTGTGAGTGCACACCAGATGTTGATTTGAGTTGGATTTTTCTTTTGTTCACTTACAATGTCTACTTTTTAAAGCATTCTTACATATGCGGAGTACTATATCAGAGTCAGGAACAGCAGCTTTGAACAAAACAGCGCTTTATTTTAACCGCTTAAACCCCAAAAACCAAATCATAAAAAGAAAACCTAGCTTCCAATTGGAGCCCTCTCTAACTGAACTATGCTGGTCCAGACTGACCAGCCTAATCACCCACTACCTCAACCTCCCAGCCAGACCCAGCTACGCCAGGCTCTGGAAAACCTCCCCCAGACAACACACAAAACGTCCAGGCAGGTATTGCCTCACTTGGCTCAGGGATTGTCTTCTTCAGGGCCTCTCCTTGCCCTGGGAGCACAGGGAACCTCCTCTTCCCCCAACAGTCTCCCTGAGTATCAGGCTCCAGGGGTTTTTAATGTCCAGCACCTGTGCCTGATGCCGGCCCCATAGGAATCCCGGACCGGATCCTGTGGACTTCTTGCCTCCTGGAAAACCCGGCATGGAATTTCCACAAAATGGAGAAATGGAGCATTGGCCCACCCTGCTCTCCAATTGCTCCACCCCAGGGACCCATATGTATAACCTGCATAGCAGCTGTACTCAGATGCCATGCTAATCATCTCCCTGGGGTTCACAATCTCACAATATATATACATATATCATATCATATCTGATAATCTCCTTCTTACAACACAACAACAGGTGTTGGGACGCAGGGTAGGCCTTGTCAAGCACAGCAAAATAGACCAGCAATGTAGTGGTACAAAACTGATAGCAATCTCGTCACACACTCACTAATTCTATTTAATCCATAATTACCAAAGGGGCCCTTTCTGTTTTGTAGTTTAGCCCCTTGAGGGGACTAGTGTTGACAGGCTTTCACAGCCAGTAGTGTAATAGCCTCGGTAGTCTGCCACTGGATGGGTATATTCACCTTCTATCAATGAGAAGCATTGTCAGTATCTTCTCTCTCTACCTGCATCCCATTTATTTTTGCTGGGTTCAGTTTTCATTGCGAACATTGATGCCATCCCCTTTGTCCAACGAGATCTGATTCTGATTCATGACTTCTTTTGTTCTGTTGTGGACTTACTATGATGATATTATTATTATTATTATTATTATTATCTTTTATTTATATAGAGCCAACAATTTGGGGGGGGGGTAATTGCCTGTCTGTGTTAGACCATTAACAGCAAATATAATTCACTACAAAATGTAGTCCTAGGGGATTACTGTCTTGTGGGCTTAAACTGCTACTGTTGCTCACTAACACTATATATTTATTTAATATTTATTTAATGAGGGCTTTCAGTTGACAAAAGTTTGGCATTTCTTGCCTGATGTCATGATTTGTATATATATGTTTTTTTTATTTTCTCATTTCTGACGGGTAGAATGAAGATTACAATGAATGTTAGCATTTATTGGCCGGCTTTTGACTTGAAGGTACTAGCATGTGTGTATCTGAGGTCATTTTATCCCATCAGCTTGTTCCAATTGCTATCTCCAAAAACATTTTTGAAAGCAATTGTTGTTCCAGTGCATAGAACCAAGAGTCGCACTGAAACATCGAATCTCACCCATCTCATATTTCCCACTCTGACAGCAATATCAGCTTTACTCAAGTGTTTATGTGATGCTGCCAAATCAGTTAAAAGCGTCTCAGGACTTTTGGTTGAGGCTTCCTGGGTAGTAATGTTGCCTTCACCAAGAGATGAATGAGGCCAACTACAGCAAACGTTACTAATAAAAACACAACATTCTGGAATAATCATTCCAATCATTTGTATGCCACATCAATACATCTTATGTGCGCGGTGATAAGTCCTCGTTGACTAATCTCTGTCAAGGTTGTAGATAAAACCAAAGGCTGCAAGCACAGAGTCACTTCATTTGGCAGACATTGTTTCCAATGCATAAAAAAAAAAATGTCGAAAAAGTCTCAGCATCTGAAACGTGTCTTTCTTCATCTATGTAACCCATCTATGACCCTTTCTCCCCGCTGACATAAATCAACAGTATGACCACACAGAATTATAAGGCAAAGGTTTAGGAATGAAATGAGAAAAAAATGGAACATTACTTATCGTACAGAAAATCCAAATCCTTAGGAAAATCTCAGTTCTGTGACTTTATGTTGTTAAAGTTAATAGTTCATCAGCAAGCGGTCAACAGATTTTGTATGAATTGTTTAGTATTGTATAGAAACATAGAATTTGATGGGAGAGAACTTTTAGGCCTATTCAGTCGGTTAGTTTCCTGATTTAATGACTCAAACATTAATCAGTCCTTGGTCTCATCTTGGAGTCAAGAAAGCCATATGCCTTGCATGTTTACATTTTCTTATCGTATTAATCTCTACCAATTCTTCTAAGACGCTGCTCCACTTATCTATTCATTTATCCACTAATTTACTCTCTCAGTAAATTTAAACTTCCTTATATTATAGCTATGCCTCTTCTTCAAAAAAAAATCCCCTGAACTTGATTTCCATTATTTTATATTAGTAAAATTGGGGTATATGTAGATAGATTAATAGATAAATAGGATACTATATAAATATATATATATATATATATATATATATATATATATATATATATATATATATGAGAAAAGGAGAGGCAGGAATAGAGAAACAATAGAGAAAAGAGTGGAGTGAGAGAGGGCCAAAGACACTAATATACCCCCCCACACACACACACACCAACATACCCAAATACACACTAATACACCCAGACACACACTAACATACTCAGACACACACACCAAAATAACCACACACACACACTCACAGAATAACATACCAAGACACACACTAACATACCCAGATACACATAGACACTAACATACCAAGACACACACACAGCCGTTATTAAATTCACTTACCCTCCATGAAGATTTGAAGAGTGTGAGCTGCTGCGCTGCTATCTTGGGGTCATGTAACAAGACGTTGCATGACCCAGACCTCTGCTGATGTAAATCGGGTACTCTGGGTAGCGACCCTAGTTACAGCATACCTTCATTTATTATATGTGTTCTGAGATATCAATGGGAAGCATATCTGACATAACACGTAATTGATCATCTGACTTTCAAGAAGGTTTGGCCTAACTTGTAGTGAATCGAATTGTTTGTAGAATGTTTATCAGTGTTTAATACTTGGTAAAAATTACATATATATCGGATACAGACATAAAAAGCATGAAGAAATGGTCTTCAGGCATACCAGTCAAACGACCAGTGGGTCCATGTCGATAATCCCTTCCACCCAGCCACCACACTCTTAAGGCCACTCACCTGCCAAATGAATACATTAGTGTGTGATTGCACTCTAAATAGACGCAGTCACACGCTACCGTTCTACATCCAGGATTAGATGACTGAATACATGAATAGGCTGCTGGTCTTAAAGCACCAAGGATTTCATGAAAGTCGGGTCATTTGTAAATCCACCCTAGTCTTGTGTTTCCTAACAGTAAATTTGGGTTTTCTCATTGGATTGTGGTCCGGTCGGGCCCGCTCAGTCTTTCTGAGTATGCCTATACACTCAACAAGATCTGAGAATCAGGGCCAAATACCTCATAAAGTTTACTAGGTATTTTTTAGGGTCTTGTAGCTAGACCCAATGAAATGTATAACCCATGGACACAAGCAGAAGGTGACCAACCTGTAGGGAGAGAAGGGGAGAGAAGGGGAGAGGGAGAGAGGGAGAGAGAGGGTGGGGGAGAGAGATTTGCAACATTAAATAGGCCAATGAGACAGTGATATATGAGTACATAGTAAAATTTTCCATCGCTAATAAGCCAGGTCATTGCATCTCCATTACTCAGATTCTGCTACCAGTGTTGCACAAATAAATCCATACCACACACAGACACGACTTTATATAATCACAGGTATACTGTGCAGATACCTTTTACGTATATCAAGCCAAAGTGGGGAAATTACTATCATTTTATCATGTAGAAGGCATCTTTAAAATTGTCTCATGGGAGTAACTTGTTAGTAAAACATTGCTCATGTAAAACCGAATCCACTAATTATATCATGTCTTTTGCTGGGATAATCATATGGTAATAATGCTATTATTATAAGTTCAATTAAGCGGTTTGAATGCCTATGGGCACTGTACGTGCAGAAAAGTACTGACAGGTAGAACCATAAAAAAAGATATTGTCCCAGTGCCTGTGTGGTATGATTTAGCAGTTAACTGGATTTCTCAAACAAGGTATTACAAGATGTTCGTTTCATCATTTTAAGACAACATGTTCTTTTACATATATAACAAAATGTCTGTTCCTTATATCGTTAGTGATATGGTGGGCTACCATTCCCTTTTAACCCTGCAAGATCAAGAATTCAAGTGAAGGCGACAATGACTAGTGCCAAAGAACCTGTTGGCACCTTTTTAATAAAAGATGATAATAAGTATCTGTCCCGGCCCCAGGATTAATTGATGAATCTGGAATCAGGGAATCTGTGTACCCTATTCCAAGAAGAGCGGCGTGTGCTGTGTAATGCATTCAGGTGCCTAGGTATAGGTATAATGTCTACGTAAGTTGAAGCACGGTTACAGGCTAGTTGTCCTGCAGGGTGGCTCATTCTGGGGCTGAGCCCTGGAAGGATTGGCACAGAAGCCAAGACCTGCAGAGACACAAGTTTATTAAAGGGGCGCGCTGGAATAAGAATTCTGATTTTAATTCTCTTGCTTTACTATTCGTTATGAAGGGCCGACACTAGCAAGTTTCTCTAGCAAGAAGGGCGATTGGCCCCCTGTGGTAGGAAGAATTCAAAGAACTCTCACTGATTTACCTATGCATTACACAGGGCCGGCCAAGCTCTCCCTTGGGGTTGGCATTCATATTGTCCGGTGAAGTCAGGGAGTTGAAACACAAACTCTCTTACGAACTCTCCTTTCAGATATCACTTTAGTGAATAAACACCAAAGACTTGCACAGGGAGGCAATAAAAAGCAGGAGTAAGGGGTTAAAGGTTTTGTCCCAGGTAGGCAAAACATTAACTAAGTCTTCAAGTATGTTGCTGAAATAAAAATAATTATTTACTATTATTTATTGTTTTATATAGCACCATCATATTCCGTAGCGCTGTACAATGGGTAAACAGGACATAACAAGTAGTATATAACATAGCAATTAGACTTACAGAAACAACAGGTGAGTAGGGCCGGGTCCAAGCGAGCGATTATCAGCTATTCTATTGTTTTGTCGGTTTTAACATAAAAACACAACAGAATTGTTTAAAAGGCTATTTCACTTGCAAACAACTAATGAGTGTCTGCGTTTCTATCACGTGATGATGAATTAAACAAAGTTTAATGTGATTAAATGATAAGAGAAAAAGTGTTTTTTTTGTTTTTGTTTGTAGATTCAATTGTGATTCAATTTAGTTCTTTTAGTAATTTAATTTTTTTATTTAATTTTAGTAATTCGTTTAGTTTTAGTTTGTATTTGGATTAGCACTTTTAATAGATGGAGCTTGACTTGACCCCACCTTGAGTTCTTCAATGTTATGGATTGCCCCTATTTTTGAATTTTGATTGAAAATCAGGATTTCCCCCCAAAAAAAATATTGTATAAGGAAATCCAATACGGCAGTCAAAATGAAATGTTTGTATCCTGTAGCTATGAGTGTTAAAAACTTAAAATAGATTTACATTTTAGATTAAAAGGGTCTTGATTTTTTCTTTTTTTCTCTTTATTTTGTAGAAAATGTATATAAAAGTATAATGCAATCTCCTACACTGTTAGGAATGAAATGATCGATGCGATTGTTATATACTTTAGAAAGATGAGCTATTTTGACCTGCTTTTTTCCTTATTATCTCCATCCTTACCCCCACACCTCCATAAAGCTTTATATTATATTCTTGCTTTGTATTATTATTCCCAAACCAAATTAAACTCTTAAAAAAGGGGGTCCTTAATTATGGTTCTGGAAATAGATCATTGTATACACAGGTTATTCTGATGCTTAAATTATCATGGAAATTATTGATTAATCTGTGTATACATTCCAAACTAATTCATTCAATTACTCAACTGTCCATACAATATTAAGCCATGTTATGACTGTTTTGCTCTTAGCAACATATACCCTTTTATTTTATTTTGATAAAACTTTCCTCTTTTACAATTGCTCATCGTTCTTACTTGAGGTTTTTATAGGCACCCCCCTTGTGACTACTTGGTAATAGGGCACGGGTGAAATGACAGGGTGTCCTGGGGGCTAGAGAGGGTTTCAAGGCATGGGCAGGAGAATAGTATTTTATTTGTTAATGTATGTTTATTTTGTATGTACACCAATGCAGTTTAAAACAAATGAATGCAACACATGAATTTAGTTATCAGAGTTAGCATATGAGAGTTCTGATACTTCAGAGTATCACTGATCTTCACCCATGCTTAAATGTTTTCATTGGAAACAAATGCAGTTTGGTTTTATTCCCTAACAATCATTTTTTTTTTATTTTTAAAACCTAATAATGAAATACCGATATAAGAATTAGAGCTCTTGATGCATTAAGGTGAATTTCTCATTGAATTTGACACATATTTTGCTTGCACTATTTTTTAGTTTTGATTGATAAAAAAGAAATTTAAATTATTATAAAAAAATAAATAGAAATAAATATATTAATAATCACAAATAAAGATAGTAAATATTTTATAAATGCTTTTATTGTATTTCTATTTCCTGGCTTAATAAATTCAATAATTAATTTTAATTAATGTAATTAATGAATTTAGTCTAACTTTTCCATAAAGTTTTATCTCGGTAGTTTTTTTTTTTATTATCAGTAAGATGCTGACTCAGATTTCGTCCTTAACTATAAACAATAGGGGATCGCAAGGATACCGGGTAGTTGCTCATAACTTAATTTCCCAAATGTTCATAATCAAACATGTTTTATTTAAGTAATCAGCAGGAATCTTTAGTTTTGTTTTTGAAACCAGCATTGTGTTTATGGAGCCAATTTCTGGAAACTTTGATACAGAATCCCTATATGTGTTAACTTTGGCAGCTCGTATTGAATCTGTAGATATTTTGCTATGTTAACACCACCCTTTTTTCCAACCCCTTGGTCATTAGCCCTAAAAAAAAACCCACAGAGATATGTTTCTGAATACTTTAAGAAGTATTTCTCAGGGAAGTCACCAAAGAATGTATGATTAAAGCTTACTGAAATATGATCTCAATTTGTTTGAAAGAAAACTCAATTTCTAGTCAATTTTATGAGGTTTGATGGGAAATTGAAGAAAAAAAAAATAGCAAATAAAACTAAAAGCAAATAAACAGCGGACCCAAGTGAGTCCATCCTAAGTATGTCCGATCTGTTGACCTCTTTCTCCTCCTAATTGCAATGGCTCAGCTCTAAGGAGTATCATGGGTTAATTAGATTTGACATTAGTTAACAGCAGCAATTAGTAAAGAGTAATTAATCAGGGAAAGTCTCCAAACAGAAGGAGAATAAATAAACTGGGAGGAATATTCTGATAATTTTTACCTTTTAGATAAGGACATGTCCCAGGTGTCAGTCTAAGGTGGGACCCAATCTGTCTTACTTGGAGACCGTTTTTCACATTGTTTTGTGTGGATTTAAAGCTCAAATCTATTTAACTAAATAGCTAAATGTAGTTGGCAGTGAATTATCTTCTTTTTGAATGTTTTCTAACGTGAGTGAGTATGTCCAGAAGAAGAGTTATTGTATTAGTAGGTATTATACAGTAGAGGCATTTATTAATGACATTGTTAATCATTTTTTTCTGAAATAGTTTAATTCATTAACTCAGCGTTTGGGGTTACAGCTTTTATGCTCATTTTTGTTAAATTCCTAAACTCTTTTGGTGTCTCAAAAATCTTTTCAGCGTCTTACAAAATATTATTCAATTTTTTTTGGGCACTAAAATCTAAAACTCTTCTTCTGTATTTAATGAGTTACCTTTAAAAAGAATATTTCAGTTTTATACATTTCATTATACTTTCCATCTTTGAAAGTCAGGGATATATTTTCAGCGTTGAAAACGTGTATGTAAAATATACAAAGGTAAAGAAAAAAACCTTAAAAAAAACACAATTTAGATTTTACAGTGGGAGGAAATATTTGAATTTCTGAATAACTTAAAAGTGCTGTTTGACAAAAGTAGGCAAATCAAATAATTTTGGGGAGATCTGTCATTTTTTTTTTTTTTTTTGCTCTTGACTGTTTAATCACATAGAAGTAACAAATGCAGTTTTAAGACACCTTTTTAAGTTTCTGCAACCTATCAGTGTGTGATTTTGTGTAACGTGACAAGTATTTCAGACAAAAAAAAGTTTTCAATGAGGCTTTCAACCCATGTTAGAAATAATGTTTCTAATTTGGCATTTTGGACTCAGCCGAGTCAGTATAACAGCAGCATTAGTTTATAAAATTTAAAAATATTCCCTTTTTTTCTTAAACAAGAATGCTGTCAAAATATGTTCACATGGTGCACAGCGAAAGCATTTAGTAGCTTTTCAGAGGATTTTGTTTTCCTTTGAGACTGTTTCATCAGGGCATTTTTAAAATAAATGTTTTTGGGTTTTTTCAAGCTTGTAAGCCTCACGAAAAAATTGGTTTTGATGTCAACTTTTAGTTTTGCGCTGCTGATCTATCGAATGCTGAGCTTGAGAATTTAATATGCATAATATAGATTAAAAAACATATTTAATCAACATCTTTGTTTAGATCACATGATTGTGCTTCAATCGTTTGACCTCAATATATTATCCAATATAGAGACATACAGGCATCAGGTGTCCCAGTGATATTAACCAATTGCCATCATAATCCTTTACACAAAAACAAAACTTCCATTGCTCCTTACTGTGCTACCGGAAACACACGCTTACACTAACACCTACACAATTTTTCTAACACACACTTACACACTCATTGTAACACACACTAACATACACCCAGACCTCTACACTTACCTTAGCTTGAACCTTTTTTTCTAGCTGCTTACACATTGTGCAAGCAGCCACACTATTACCATGGGGTCACCAAGTTGGACCGGCCTTGTTTGAAGAATTTGAACTTGACAGAAGGGTCCAGCCAACACCTTTCTGTCTTCAACGAAAGCCTCACATGTACATCTCTGACTTACTTACAAGGTAAGAGACCGCTTCAATCGGAATACCTTTGTACTGATTTTAGTCACTACTAGCTTGCCAACTAGTTTCCACTGGTGCTCTAAGTGGTAAATTTAAAATGCACTATCCATATCCAGTTTTCCACAAAACCTTTTGAAGGATCATGCATTGAACAGCCGTGTCCTTCACTGGTACTGTCTCCTTTTCACTGGCTGGTATCACGCTGCCCATAAAACATCATTCACGTACAGAGCAAGGTCCGCTCAGATATACTTTCGGTATTTGATAAGTTTTCATTTTCTCCTACAACGCTGAGTTAGACTGTTAAACTTGTACATTGGAAAGAGTGTCTCCTCTTCAAATAGTTTCTTATTGATATTATCATCATCTATTTTCACAAAGCAGAGATAAATAAATATGTCTCTATAAACAAACTGAATCTGCTTAAATTCGTCCCTGATGTATTCCGTTTCATCTGTGTTACACATACAAATGCTTCATTACAGAATCCGTCCTCTTGGATATAGTTTGAATATCATCTGGAATATGAAACTGGGCAAAGAATATGGGATCTGTTATTCTTCAGTTTGGTTTTATCTTTCGATTATGTAATTTTAAGCTTATTTATTCTTCAATCAAAGTCATTGTTTTATTTGTCAGCATCACAAAACAGCTTTACGTAACATTGTGTTTCCACAGCAATGCTGTGTCTTTCACTAAACATTCTAAAAAATCTACGTAATTGTACTGTCTTAATCTTATGGATTACTGGAGATCAAAATCTGCAAAATTCTGCCACTTTAACTTTTATTTAGGATGGAAGTAATTTTCTAAGGAGGCACTTGTTGAGCCTCTTGGCACAGCATTTGGCCACCAAAAGTAGACGTACACACACTTTTACAAACATTATAAAAAAGTATCTAAATAATTGTTTGTCTTTTAGATACATGGAAAGAATACTCTGATCATTTCTGTCCTCGGGGTGGAATACAGAACACTGGTCTATTGGGTAATCCATCAATGTTTGTGACATACTGTATAAAATTCAGGTCCCTGTGGTAGACTATGTAAGGTGTACCTGACCCATTTTTACTCCGAAGCTGCACCATCTGGTGTTTTTTACACACTGCCAACTCAGTAGTAGTTTGGCAACTTTCTAGGTATCAGTTAAGAGCAATCCACAAAGGGACAGAAACAGCGGCACTTTCAATGATGTCCTCTCCTCTGATTAGAGGATCAAGGAGAGGGCGCCACCACAAGCACCACCATTTTTGCGGAAGCTTGCTCTAGGTTTTCTCCGCAGAGACGCGGGCGAAGATAGAAGATTGTTGATAGCAGATTGAAGATAGACAGTGGTGAGGGAGGAAGGCAGATGGATATGGACACTAGAAGGAGAGGCACTGACTGAGGGGACACGAAAACAGAAATAGGGGGCTGGGAAAGAGAAGTGGTCTCAGAGAACATGGAGAGGGGTTGCATAAACAGTACTAGGCCCCAAAATTTCTGATGTTGGCCCTGTTGCCAGGGGATGGCTGGCTTCCTTCATTCCAGGGGCAAGCCACACATAGAGCCAACTATGCAATGGTCTATTGATGTTCCCCTTGTATCTGTATGTCAATTGCTGTATTGTACCTGGCGTTATCTGTAACATTGTCATCTTTGTACAGCGCTGCGGAATCTGTCGGCGCTTTATAAATAAAGTATAATAATAATATAATAAAGCCCACCTATACATTTGAAAAGGGGACAGCATGTAAATGTTAAGGAACCACTCAGTCATCATATAATGGCTGGAGTGTTAAATATGACTAATATTTAACACTGGTTAGCACTATACATGGTTTGACTGCCAAAATATTTATAGCATCCTGCAATGTACAATTGCTTGTTTTAAAAGTCGTTTTTTGTTGCAAGGGGTTGCTAAAACTTTAATTATAAAAATGAATGCTGTTTCCATTTCCCATTGCCAAAAGGATCTTATCCTGGAGCTAAATTGTAACTAACCAGAAGAAATTAACTAATCTCCTTTTGGAGAATAAAAGAACAAAAGCCTCTAAAATAATGTCACATTTAGGGAAGAAAGCCAAAAGCCATATTTAGTTTATTATTTGGTTTTTAAAAGGTTATAAAGTAAAAAGTTTTTTTTGTTTTAGTTTTTTTTCTTCTGATGGGAATACGATCTATTTTTAGAAACATATTTTTTTAAAATTTCTACAAAAAAAAAATACTCCTGAACATCAAAGGGTAGGTAGCGAAAGGTTAAGGCTAAATAACTAAACAGTACTTATTGGTACAAAAAAAAAATTCCATTCAGCAATGAAAGATTTGTCTTCTAATAATTACACTATTTACAAGAATTCACTTATTTTATGCTTGATGCTAAATAATGCATATTCAACTTTAGTGTGCCAATAGATCAGGTGCTTATGGGACAATGTTGGGTCATTGACCCACTGGGCATTTTTATAGTGTCCCAGAGGGCCAGTAGTGGCCTGGTGGTATTCTACAATATATAACATATTGCAACTCACATGAACACCATCTTTATAATATTAACAAATACTGTGAAATATATTAAAAAAAAAATACAGCAATATTTAAATTCTGAAAGAGTACATATTTATGAATTAAATAACCAGTAGTGTAGCACAAAATCCAGGAGCCCCCTTGCAAGTTTTGTTAAGAGGTCCCCCCCCATGTATGTATCCTATAATGCATAGATGCTTTACAATATGCTGATTATTAGAGAGCAAATTCAATTGCTCAAAATATCAGCCAGCGGTATGTTAACAAACACCTTGTGTATGCTTTGGTGATAAAATATTACTGATATTGTTAACAACAGATAAGGGTTAGATTCAATGGGGCCACTTCTTTACCAAGAAGCTTTGGAGGGCTACTTAAGACCTAATGGCCCTCCCTAGAACCACAGGGGCTGCATGGGCTTGTGTTGTTCCCTTTGTAAATAACATGTTTCTCCAAAAAGAGTAGCTTCATTATAACCATCTAGCCTTATGGTACTTTTACACAGTTCCTGGCAAAAATGGTGGGCTTACGAAGGTTGCTTGTGAGATACCAGTCTAAATAAATAATGTGGGTAATTTAAACTTAAGTTTATTGTTCGGAGAGCTAGAAATTTAAGATAGCTTTACTGGTAGGCCTTTTGTCCTGTGTATGTTAACCGGGTCGCCATCTTTGCTTTATCAATATGGTGTTTGTTGGGGTATAGGACTGTTACTTTAGTACTGCTAGAATGTCAGTCCTATGAATCAGCCTCTGGGATCAGCCCTAAATGTATCTAAAGGCTCTAGTCTACACTTTACTGGAATTATTTGACATTTTCCCATACTACTAATGGATGAAAGTGTCAGCCAGATGACAAAAGAAAAAAACTTTTGATATTGTGTAACTGATGGAAATGCTCTTATGAAAGTTCAAGCTTCTGATGCCCACTCGGACCCCTCTTCGCATTCAATGATTACTCTAAACCAAGAAGCCCTTTAAATCTGTTGGAATAATTCCTGAAAGGAGACAAGCTTCAATGTCATGAGAAAAATATTTCATTTCTAACAAAGAGATACACACATCAATATATTCATGTAAAAAAAGTGTAACCATTTGCGCAAGTCTCCCAGCCGAAATATTTTCAGATGGTGTGTCAGTTGGCAAGCAAATACCATACTTTGTATAATGAACTTTAACTTGCAAAGCATACACATTAATAGTCCCTTTACTACACCTATAAGTACCTGTAAGAGGGCAATGATGGCCCTTTTAAATCTTGTATTATTATTTCCCTGGAGGTAAAATAAAATTGTAAAAACAATTTTGTGGGAAGAGAGTTGTGTGTCATTGAGGTTAATGTCCTCTTGAAGCATTCATATATGAATACTTAAACACTTAGAAATACCTTATGTTTGAATTTAACCCACACCTGTAGTTATAGAAACCAATGTTGTTTGGCTTTCTAGGTTGTTCTGTGTGAAGTGGTTCTCGAAAGAAGGTCATGCGAGGGACATCAAGTCAATCAACTCTAATCACATTTCAGGTTATGGCTGAATGTTTATACGAGGTCTGGATGCAGAATGGGTTGATTTGGCGCTGATAAAATTCACAATAGTAGCATACTGTCACCTTTAAAAGTACATTTAACAAAAGCACAAAATACCTGTGTTTATATACAATCCAAATCCCTTTAAATATATGTAAACTCTAAAAAGTATTTTAGAAAAGTTGAATGCACTTATGTATATATAAAGTTGTGTGGAAAAAAAAGTATTCCATCTTTGAATACTATGGTTTTACATTTCAGGACATAATCACAATTTTCTGTTCCTTAGCAGGTCTAAAAATTAGGTAAATACAACCTCAGATGAACAACAATCATATTTCACTGTATCATGATTTATTCAACAAAAATAGAGCCAAAATGGAGAAGCCATGCAAGGATTTTCTCTAGAAATAATTCTGTGATTGAATTGTGTCATCTGAATGCAAGATTATTGTACAGTTTGTTTTATTTTATAATTGAAATGCAAACTAATATGCATACCAATTTCTTTATTTGAAATTTAGGAACACTGACCTGCTCCCATTTCTGTAAATATTGCCTAACCTTTCAAATGGCCAAAAACACTATCTGACATTGTGATCTATGCATTGCTATTTATGTATCTACATAATTTAGAAGACTTTTTATAAAGTTTAATTTATAAAATATTGTTTGCAGTTTATACTGCTATAATTTCCTACATCCTGGGTTCATAGAGAAAAAGCATATCTGATGAGATCATCACAGGGATATGTATCGCAAAGAAAGATACTTGAGAAGTCTAAGAAAATGCTAAGGAAATAATAATTTGTAAGACAAGGCCAAAACTAATTTTGCTACTTTTTCCTTCTGTCAATCAGGATTTACTGGGAAAATAAAACCAACATATCACTAAGTTAGGATTATTATGTAATATAATGTTAATTAAATAAAAATTGACATCTTTACATTCAAACACACATTAATACATACATAAATATGCACATGTACCTATTATACATACACACGGATCCTTAACAGGACAGTACCAGAAATAATGCTAAATAGTATTGCTAATTCAGCAACCAGCAGGGGGAGCTAAACTACTAGATGGTGTCCACCATATTAACTGAGAAGTAGCCCTCATTGGTAATCTTGTAGACTCGGGCTGGCTAGTCGGCATGCCAGACAAATGCTGTGGCCAGTAGTACCACATACTTACCTTTACTGCCTCTCCAGCGACAGATCTAGTTCTATAGTGTGTGGCCCTCGGTGCTAGATAGAGGCATGTATAAAAGTATAATGCACAACTGCACACATCCAACTACTAGCCTTGGAATGCTCGGGTCCCTTAGTCATCCCCAGTTCAGCCCTGTCCCGATATTCAGTGAATGTGCCACAAATACAACATATTACAGAAGGTCCAATTAGCTCACTTTATATCCGTGATGACGTGTCTAACATGCACACATCTGAAGCCATACTCATGGCATGACTCTCTGTTCACTTCATATTTCACACCAGTCGCACATACACACTACCTTGTAAAAACCTTTGTTATACTTCAATGTTATAGATGTTGTTATGCCGGTAAAATTAAATGCCATTGGCGGGGTTCTTTCACTGTTCACCATGGTGACACAAATTTATACCAGAGTTACTTCTTCATAAAAATGTATTGAAGCCGCGTTAAAAGGAGCAACTCTGGAATTCACCTAAGGTCAATTCAAGTTCATCTGTGACTAATCAAGTTGACTCTTGAGTGGATACCACCAAGTATCTGCGAGCTGCGTTGAGTTTCTCTTCAAGTCAAATGACAAGATTGAGCATTAGTAATCCTGCCGCTGCAAATATTAGTTTACCAACCATTGCAAGTTCTACCATACCATTCACTGCATGAGGTTATGAAAGAAGAACTTATTAGGGAGAGATACTGAAACTCAATACAGAAACCAAGAGCTCGTAATCATGTTCTGGATGATAAACATGAATATTGGACTCAAAATTAAGATAAATCATTGCATGTTATATATAAGTCTATATAGCATAATTATAATAAGGCAATTGACAAAGTTCCTATTGACAAGTAAGTATTGACAATTTTCTTGAAGCATTTTTTTATTATATAAAACAGTCCTAGAATTCTTTGTTTAAAACATTTTTAAAAGCTTTAATCTTTTTTTTTTTGTCTCCAATTATACCTATTGCAGCTTTGTCACCTCATTTTGGTTTAATTACTAAACTAAGACACCTTGTAGCCCATTAGTGATATAGTACTACAAATAGACAATGATTTAACATTCTTATCTCTTTAAAACAAACTCTTTTGACATCACTGATTTGTTGGTCGTTATCTAAAGGGAACAATCCTCTCTTTTTATCTAATCGGAAAAATTAATGTTATCTTCATTGAAAGGAATAGAAAGGCTTCATGACTAGTGCTAGAAACTGGTTTCCGAAGTGGAGTCTTTAGTCCAACTTGATACAATTTATTGGACCAACGTAGAAACAAATGTGAAGTTACATTGACTTTAGGGACCTCGAAGGACACAAAGTGAATATTTCACTATTGGACAGGTTGTGCAAAACTACCAAATTTTTATAGGGTACCTATTAAAAGTGATGTTCTATTTTAATTGCCTATTTTAGCATATTTTCAAATAAACCTTAGCGAACAACATAATATATATATATATATATATATATATATATATATATATATCAAAAAGGAGAACAGTTTTAAAACTGCACTCTGAAAACACCCAATTAAGTAAATGAGGTATTGATAAATTCTGATAGCACACAAAACAAAACAATACAAACAAATATGTACAAATTACTGAGCATCTGGGTGTATACTAAATATTTAATTCATAGAGAAGTCAATAATAAACATAAATCAAATATATAAATATTTATTTAGTTTATTTACTAAACTTGAAAGGGAAATTTGTAATTAACTGGGTCTGGTCAGCTGCTATAAGTTTGTTGTGCGTTTGATCGAAATTATAAAATACATCGATTTTCCTTGGAGAATCCCATAAACAAATGTTTTCCCAATGTCTCTTCAAATAGTTCCCTAATGTTAGTACAAAATGCAGAATACAAATAAGTATGGAGAGTGTCATAAGTCAGCTATCAGGCAATTTTTATTCTGGCAACATGGTCATTTTTCTTAAAATGTTCTTTTAAAGTAATCCTTTAACGTGCAAAAGCCATCATGAAGGTTAAAAGGAAAATGTTATCCAGATCCTTGGATAGCCATAGTAATTGTTGATACCTGCCAACAAAATCAAAAGAACTCACACATATTTAGTTTAGCAGTTTTCGTCACTCTGTAAGCTTCTTAGCTTAGCAATTTTAAAATAGTTGTTTAATCCATTTGCAATGCCATGAAAAGACATCCCTATAGGACCAATAAGAATAACAATGAAAGGAGGACAACGGCCCAACAAACGTAATGTTTATTGTTTACAATACAAATGAGAAATAACTCCCCACCCCCTTTTTCTCAAAAAATACCAAAGTGGGGGTTGGTGAGGGTGGAGTCACAAAAGGGCAGATAAACAAAGGGGTGGAGCCACAAGATTGGGCTTCAGGCTCCTAGGTACAAGACCTCCCTGACAGTGGTACACCACAACTCTATATCATTATATAGTGAGCCAGATATAGACAGTGGTACAGCACTACTCCTAACAGTCTTCCAGACACTAAGGATGGTACAGTATAGCACATATTATTATATAGTGATCCAGATACAGATGGTGGTACAGTATAACTTCCATCATTATATACTGACCCAGACATTGATGGTGGTACAGCATATCTCCCATTACTATATACTGAGCCAGACATTGATGGTGGGCCACTATAATTCCCATCTCCATATAATGAATAAGGATCTAAATGTTCCAAAACTAAAATTAAAAAAGTTGGAGAGGTAATACTCCAGAGTTTGGTGTGCTGAAAGTCTGCTGAGGATAATCTCAACACCCAGCAAAATCAGGGTAAAAAAAACAATATGAAAGGCCTCCAGCTACACAAAAAACTTCAGTTGACAGGAAATGTTGCAAAAAATGGGGACAATTAAACAAAAGTTTAAGCAAAAAAAATGGAGGCGTAATAAGTAAGGAACCAATGAAAGTTTAGATAGTTTGAAAGATGGAGATAGTATTAAATTAAAGCCAATAGTTGAAGAAATATTCACCAACAAAATCCCCTGCATATTGACAGAGCTGTAATAAATGTGATAAACATCTTGTGAAAAACTGAAACTGGTGAAAAGAGTACTAGTACTGGAATCTGGAAGTGATTCAGAGCATGACAGCTTTATGGAAGAATACAAGTATTTATTGAAAGGACTTGGTTGTCTACCAAGTGACCACACCATCAGGATAGACAACAGAGTATCACTGATAGTGTTGTTTGTACTGCAAGAGCTTGATCATTTGAAAAATAGATGAAAAAAAGTGAGTGGGGGAATTCACTGGTAATAGTGGCTAAAATGGCAAATAACAGATTTGCCTGGATCCTCATGATTCAAATTAATCAATTAAAGAGATCATGTCACAATTTGAAAATACCAGATACCTAAGTAAATTGGATGTTTCCTCAGGATTTTGGCATTTGAAGTTGGATGAAGCCAGCTCGAAATGATGTAAGTTAAACACACATATGTCAGCTATAGATTCGTGAGAGACTCCATTTGGCAGTGCATCCACCCTAGGAGTGTATCACAAAACCATTCACGCCATGTATGAGCACACGTCTAAGGATGACATTGTGAAACGTGGAACTTTTAATGAAGAACGTGATTCTCGATTCGACCAAGTTCTAGAAGCTACTAGAAACTAAGTAAAATGTAATTAAGGAGTAAAAGAATTTAAGACATCATCAGTAATGAAGGGGTCAGACCTGATCCCATGAAGGTATCTGCAGTTGAAAATATACAGAGACGGGAATACAAAATGGGCATTGTCAACTACAAGTTCATGGTCAACTACAACTAAAAGCTCCTCCTAGATGGCTGCCTGAAAATGCATGGGGCACCAATCAGGAGCAAGAAACAGTGTGGCAACATTTAACCCTTCAATGACAATGCCCGTACATGTACGGGCTCAAAATGCATTGTTTTCAATGGGTTTAGGGACCGCCCATTGTCCTTAAGGGGTTAAGTAACCGCTATTAAGGTTCTAAAACCCATTAAGATATCATCTGATGCATTACAAACAGGATTGGGAGCCGCTTACTACAAGAACATGATACCAACTGGCAAAAGTAGCCTATGATCCCTGCTCCATAACGGGTGCTGAGACAAGATATCCTCAGATGGAGAAAGTAATTCTCTGTGACACATTTTGTTTCAGGACAACTTGTAAATTCTGAAACTGATCACAATCCACTGACAGCATTGTTCACAAGGCGGTGGAAGGAGCATGGAGTACGACAGGACAGAGGGGCCCTACTCTTTAGGGTTGGACTGGGCCCCAAGATGGCCGCCCTGAATCAGTCTGTCTATCTATTTGTTAAATGGCAACGCATTGCCTATGCTTCCACTTTGTAATTCTGATTGTTTCTCAGAGCTAGATGCTTTATTAAGAAAGTTTTTCTATTCTCACAACATAATTGTTTTCTGTGCTATCTTGTAAAATATTTAGAAGGCTTTGTTACTGTTCAAGGTATCCAAATTATTTTGGCAGTTTATTTTACAATATAGAATATGACTCCTGTTGGCAACGTAAGCCAATAACTCCCGTGTTTGTTACAGCACAGATACATTTATAAGTCTATTAAAATGCCTTATGCTCCTTGTAAATGCTTTAGATACATTTTTTAAATGTTTTGCTAAAGCTAAAGGCCTCCTGAATCAAATTTCTCTAATGTTGCATATTCATGGCTGTTTTCGGGCTTTTCATAGGCTGGCGTCTAAGAGCTCAATGGAAAGCTAACTACATGTCAGTAACGGAATATAGAAGCCAGCTGAATTATGAAAGCGATTCGATTACATGCCGTGGAACTGGCTCAACTTGAGCAGAGAATCAGATTACTCTTGTTCTCATGTTTTAAATTTCTTAAGCGATGCATGGTATCTTCATAGACTCCAGAGTTCATATTCTTACCATATTTTATCCAAAAACATGTTTCTAAAAGCATAGTGAGTATAGGACATTATGTATGTAGAGCAATTTTGGTACAAGTTGATAAGAGCAGCAAGTTATTCAAGGTTATAGCTGCCCTAGGCCTGAACCGGAGCAGAGTCCCCATCTGTTGATCACTGAGGTCTGACATCAACCTTTTAAATGGGCTTTCCAGCCGCCATATGCTCTTTAATCCATATGATAGCTGCATGGTCCCATTCAATTTACATGTTGTCCTTCTTGCAAAAGCCTGAGGGGCTTATACAGAGGATTCAAATATGAATTTGTCTCTTTCCACTCTCTCAAACAAAATGCCTTGCCGGAGATATGTTTTGCCGATACATCTTCAGCTCCATTAGTCAGCTCCGGCTCTTGCTCAAATGGGTTGCTGCCAACCCCTGCACCTGTCACCCTATGCAAGAATACACTACTGGATAGAAGTGGTCCAGTTAAGTAAAGTCAAGAGCAGACTGGCATCTTCCACATATAGAAGACCTAACAACCAGCACATACATGGTTGGCATACTGGGCTCATCTTTACATTGTACATGGTTGGCACTGTGCCTGTGTAGTGTGTCCAAGTTGTCCTTCTTGTGTCCACCAGAGTCGTCTTTGCCATTGCTCGCTGTGGCCTACAATGAATTCATTTCTCCCAATACTGTTCCTGAGTTGTATTTTAGGAGCAAAGCCTCATATTTTTGCAGACCACAAACATTTGTGCATTTTTATCATTAATTAGGCAGGCCAAAGCAAGGACAAGGATCCATCATTGTAATTGTACATATCATTGGCATTTTCAATAAACGGAGAATTGAGTCAGTTTCGTCCACCTGAGCCAGCAACTCCATTGCTTTCTCTCTGGACACCAAACAGGCCAGTATATAATTGTCCACTACATATATCCCTTTGCTACCAAACAAGTTAAATTACACAAATGAATAGGGAAATTGATATATCAATAAACAGCAGTATTTTCAATACGGACTGGTTTCTTTTTCTTAATTTTGCTAGTAACTGAGACTTTACTGCTTGTTGGACACTTATATGGATCGCATTGAGAAAAGAAACAGTGGTCTCTGGTTTGTACACATTACTTTATCTATATTTTACATCACTGTCCAAATCAAATCGGAAAACTTGTTTCAACACAGTATCCAGAGGATATGTTGCTATAAACAAACTACAGTAACATGTAAATACTACTACAGTTACACATATAAAGCTCTAGTATATAAGAGTGGGGGAATAACAGAGGGTGAAAGGTGTACACGTGCAATCAACCTTTAAATTAAAAAGGTTTAAAGCTATTTTACTGGCCAAAGACAGGGTTCCTTCAGTTATAAGTCAGGTAAGACGCGGGTGAGCTCCAGGTCCTCTGCTTTTTTATTTATCATATTAATTATATTAATGAGCATACATTGGAACGCTCAGGGTTTGGCTGTGAGCCTCAGGGTTTTTGCCCCAATCTCTGGGTCTCAGGGTGAAGGGGCAGATATTTAGGCTCACACAAGCTGACTGCTTCCTATTCCGCACTGCTGTGATCATAAATTAGACTCCAAACTGGTGCTTTTTCCACCAGTAGGTTATGGTTGTTATCCCTGCTTGAATGCAGGAGACTTAATTAAGTGTATTCATGACATTGAGGTTTCACTGGGAGTTTGTTACTAAAATACAACACAGGAGCAATATTGGAAGAAATGTCCTGAAGAACAACTAGGACACACTGCATGTGTCTCGGTGCCAACCATGTACAATGTAAAGAGGAGCCCAGTATGCCACCCATGTATGTGTTGGTTCTTAGGGTCTTCTCGTGTGACCTCCTAGAGCATTGGAAGCTGACAGTCTGCTCCTGACCCGACTTACGTAAAGATGGAAGCCTTGCAAATACAGTCAAACACATTGGCTTCCTCGGAAGAGAAAGCTGTTCTTCAGTCTCTCCATTCCTGATCAAGATGTCAAATTGGATCCATCATTTCAAAATTCTGTTTACTTGACTAATTGTTTATGATGCCTCTGTAATTTCAATGCTGGTTGATCACTATCCCACTTTTACCACAAAAAGAAGATTTCTACATTCTGAAGCCCAAACATTTTTGGGGGCCCCAGTATTTTGTTGTTGAAAAAGACTTCAATAACTTGAGATTTGATCTCCTTATTTCAGAAATATTGCATACATGAGATAGATATTAAAAGTATTATAAGACAGAAACGTTGGCTTATTTTTCTCATGAGAAAAAAAAAATACTATTATTTTTTTTTTTAAGACTTGGAATGGATTGTATATTTAACTTTTATTGACAGGAAATGCTATGCGAACCAAGACGTTATCCATAAAATTTGAACAATAGTATGTGTTTCTTTAAGAAAGTTGCTCATTAGTGAAATTGAAATGTGGCAGGAGGCATATTAACTTATCGTTCTAAAGCCGTTTCTCCTGGAAGTGTAAATACAAAAAAAAAAAAGCCTATTTTAAGTGAGTTGTGGTTACGGATGACAAAACGGAAAATAAAAATTAAAAGTTTACAAAATTTCCTAACCGATGAGGTTATGCTGTCACGACTGGAAAGCAGAGCAGGCAGCGTATTTCAAGTCAATGTAGTTATGTTTTTATGGCAAAGTAACAGTGAAAGTCGACAACAGCCTAAAGGATTTGCAGATGTTAGATTTAAGCTTCTCAGCCAAACAAGGGCACAGACACGTACTCTAAAACAGGAATTCCGAATGGATTTTTCTTCTTCAAGGCCTGTTCTACGGCATGTTTCGTAAAGAACTGGTTGGGTTTCGCAGCTTTGCTGTACAACTATATCAACATTAGATATGAGGCATCAGATATGGAATTTATCCCCCAACAATTCAGGTGTCGAAACAAGTACACCTTTGTTGGGGTCGTAGCTGGAGATTGGAGGTGCTGGGCTGCCCGCACATTATACCCGCATAGACATCTCATGGCGCCCTGCTTCATAATGTCACAAACTGGCTATATTTGTGACTGAAGTAAGCACTCCATTAATTTTACAGCTACCTGGATACAGAGTTTCCCCCCAAATGGCCCTTGATCCCCATTGCGTGCAAAAGTCCCCATTGTCACCATTTAACATGTGGACCAGGCGCTATGGTCAGATGAGCAGCTAAACCATAGAATACATCTCTATCATATTAGGGGTACTGAGAGTGTAACGTTACCTTTACTTCAGGAGCAGATTTACCATGAAGGGCATCCTCTGCCCCAGTGGTGTATTTTGGGTGAGCACTGCCATTCGCCTGACCCAGGGCAGAGCCTCAGCAACCTCCTACCACTTACTTCTGCGGCTGCTGTCTTCTATAATTAGGACGTTCGGCACAGAGTATTTGCTATGGAGGCTATGATGGCTAGGCGCAGTCCTCCATAGTATATATATGGGACAGCTATACAGCCCAGGGCACATCAAGGAGCCTGACTGCCCAACATGGAGATCTGTGCACAGTTATGAAGAAGAGGGGCTGCCACTCGCCTTGAACTTCTGCCGTAGGCTACTTCACTGCCCTATGCTGCTAGCTCCAAAGCATCTCAATCCCAAAGTGAACACTCACACTTATCCTCGTGTTGCAGGTCATTGCTGCACCTGGGGTGTTAATGGGCCTCCTCCAAAACTTGGGCTAACCAAAAGCATATTCATCGCATTCCAGCAGTCACACTCAGCATGCATTTAGAAGGCTATGAACAGGTGTGTTTTTTTGTGTATTATACACATACTGTTGTTCAATTGTATGTTGTATACATGCACGCATAAGTAAGTTTCTTTGGCATCTGATGTGCTATTTGTTGACGTATCGTGCATATATATATATATATATATATATATATATATATATATTATGTGACAGTGTGAACCCCAGGGAGATGATTAGCATGGCATCTGGGTACAGCTGCTATGCAGAGTATACGTATGGGTCCCTGGGGTGGAGCAATTGGAGAGCAGGGTGGGCCAATGCTCCATTTCCCCATTTTGTGGAAACTCCATGCCGGGTTTCCCATGAGGCAAGAAGTCCACAGGATCCGGTCCGGGATTTCTATTAGGCTGACATCAGGCACAGGTGCTGGACATTAAAAACCCCTGGAGCCTGATACTCAGGGAGACTGTTGGGGGAAGAGGAAGTTTCCCTGCGCTCCCAGGGCAAGGAGAGGCCCTGAAGAAGACCATCCCTGAGCCAAGTGAGGCAATACCTGCCTGGACATTTTGTGTGCTTTCTGGGGGAGATTTTCCAGAGCCTGGCGTAGCTGGGTCTGGCTGGGAGGTTGAGGTAGTGGATGATTAGGCTGGTCAGTCTAGACCAGCATAGTTTAGTTAGAGAGGGCTCCAATTAGGAGCTAGGTTTTCTTTTTATGATGTGGTTTTTGGGGTTTGAGCAGTTAAAAATAAAGCACTGTTTTGCTTCAAACTATTGTTCCTGACTCTGATTGCCCTAGAGGACTGTGCTTAGGACCCCTAAAAGTGACATGTATGGCCCTCATGCTATAGGGTTTGTCACATATGGTGGAGAACGCGGGCAAAGCACTGCTATGGTCTGTGGGCAGAAAGCAGGAACCAAGTGAACAACTGAGTGGATGCTGGTGACGAGTGCTACACTGGATCCAGGAACCCCAAGTGTTGTGTGGCCTGAAGCTACCGAGCTGCTGTGGATGTGCCAGAAGTTATTACAGCTTAACCAGAGGATTGAGTGGAAACTCTGCAAAGACTGTTGCATGGCATGTGCCCTTGTGTATTGCTGGCTGAAATACATATGCTTATGGAGGATGGCCTTGATGTGTTTGCCGACTTATTGATGATCCGGACGTGAAGTTTCTATTTGCTGGGTAAAAGTATTGCATAGCTGTGAAACCTGCAAATGAAAAGCATTTTGTCGCTATCTTGATTACATACTGCAGAGAGAGCGATTAAAGACTCTGGGATTTGTGTATTGCACTGACTGTTGGTCTAATGCAAGATGGGAAAAGGACAGCAAAGCGGAAATAACATGTCCTTTCCATATTTCACTCGCCAGCCAACCTGCAGTGGATATGTGGAACCACTGAAACTGACACAAAAGGCATATATAAACTGTGCAGGGTCCTGTGTTGAGGCTCAAGAGTTAAAGGAGGAAATTGAATCCTTAAAGTGGCTGCACCAGGGTAAAGTCTCTGATTTGAACTTGCAGCTGAAAGAAGTAACTGATCAACTAAATGCTGCAGGAAATAAAGTGGGAATGCTACCTATGTCTTCCAAATGTGCACATGGGGACAAAATAGACTTTACAGTAGCTAGAGAAAGTCTTTCACCGGTTTTTCTTCAGCTTCAGGAGGAGAAACACAAATTACAGAAAGAGTTTGTCTTCAACAACCAAAGGATTGATGATGCTATCAAACAGAGGGACTGTGAAATTAAGAGACTGACAGCGTTAAATGTTTCCTATGACAAACAGAGTCGTGGTGAAGGTAACAATGTGGCATGGACTACCAAGCTCAGGAGAGTGGAAGCTATGCCCAGAGATGAGCTGAATCAGTATGTGCTTGAGCAGTCAGAGTATGTTGGGAAACAGATCTGCAAGAACAAAAAGCTGACTGATGAGTGTTTGCTAAAAGAACATGAATTAATAAAGGTTAAAAACCAAGCAGCACAATCACAGGAGGAATTGCACCGAACTATTGGCCAGCTTGAGGGAGAGAACCTCACTTTGCAAAATGAAATGGCTGCTTCTAGAGAAAAGCATTGTGTTGACCTGTCAACAAAACTGCAAGAGATGCAACCGTTGCAGGAACAGTTGCTGGTGGTTGAAAAACGTCTCGCGGAGGTGTCCCAGAAAGGTAAAGAGGATGCAGAGCGTGTATTCGAGCTCCTGTCTCAGAATAGCAGTGTGAATTTAACACTTGCAGTTGAGCGTCTAGAAAAAGTAAAGCTGCAGGAGACCGTAAAACCACTACAAGAGGAAATCCAGGTCTTATCTAAAGCCAGTAAAGAGAACACTGAACTTCATAAGGCCAACGTAGCACTAAAAGACAAGTATTCCCAAGAAAAGGCGGAACTGGAATCTTGCAAGAAACAGCTACAAGCCACAGAAGCCCAGCTAAAGCAAATGGAGGCAGTTATGCTTCTAAAAGAGGAGGAGTTAGCATTGGCTATCCGCTCCAGAGATCAAGCTTTAAGGGAAAAGGATACGGTCCAATGTAAGCTGGAAGCAATACTGACTAACACAGAGCGGGACAAGCAAACTTTATTGAGGCAGGTTGCTGATATCCAGGCTGAGAGAGACAAAATGGCAGAGAGTCTGGAGAACGCCAAGACTTCGAATGAAAAGCTGCAACAAGTTGGACTTGAACTGCAGAAAGAGAATATATCCCTCAGGCATCGACTGGAGGTATCAACCTTAGAGCTGAGTGAGGTGAAAATAACCCTTGAGGAACAAAGGGTTACTGCAGTAGAAAAACATGGACTACTACAACTCCGGTTAGATGAACTGGGTATACAGCTAGCTGAAGAAAGGGAGGCCAAGCTAGCTCTACAGAAACAGATTAAGGTCCAAGAGGAAATGGACCCAGTATCTAAAATGTTACAAATTGTACAAGCAGCAAGTGAGCAGATACAGTACAAAACAAGCTGCCTGGAGGAAAAGACTGTGATGAAGAATGGCATGGAAAATAACCGTTATGGCCTAAGTGACGGAGGGACTATTCATGGTGCTGGAAGTACGGGCCAACTAGTAGAGCAACATGGCAGTAAGCTGCTCCAGGGAGCAGGTGGTCCCAGTTCCAGTAGAAACTCTACTTCACAGATGGAACCTTCTACAGGCGACAGTAAGGTACACCGTTTACATGCATCTAGGGTAAATGGCCATAAACATGGGCTTGGTATTAAATGGACTGATGGTGAACAAGCTACAGGGAAACAGCTTGAAGATGGTGTGCACTTGGCTGTATCGTGGAGACCACACAGGGTAAAACTTTTGGATGAGCAAGCTACAATGGTGTTCATTTGTACAGAGAAGAGACGCGGCTATGCAGTGTGTTTCCCATTCACTGATGGTTGCAGAAACCCAGAAGGGCAGACGGATACAAGGAGAAAGTCTCCAATCCTGGGACACGTTTATGGTGTGTGGAAAGGAAAGCCTCCTGATGCCCACCTAAGAGGGACGTCATCAGCAGAGCTGCTTAGTCCCGTGGTCGCTCAGCCCCATGGTTCTGAGCTGGTGGGGAGGATATGTGACAGTGTGAACCCCAGGGAGATGATTAGCATGGCATCTGGGTACAGCTGCTATGCAGAGTATACGTATGGGTCCCTGGGGTGGAGCAATTGGAGAGCAGGGTGGGCCAATGCTCCATTTCCCCATTTTGTGGAAACTCCATGCCGGGTTTCCCATGAGGCAAGAAGTCCACAGGATCCGGTCCGGGATTTCTATTAGGCTGACATCAGGCACAGGTGCTGGGCATTAAAAACCCCTGGAGCCTGATACTCAGGGAGACTGTTGGGGGAAGAGGAAGTTTCCCTGAGCTCCCAGGGCAAGGAGAGGCCCTGAAGAAGACCATCCCTGAGCCAAGTGAGGCAATACCTGCCTGGACATTTTGTGTGCTTTCTGGGGGAGATTTTCCAGAGCCTGGCGTAGCTGGGTCTGGCTGGGAGGTTGAGGTAGTGGATGATTAGGCTGGTCAGTCTAGACCAGCATAGTTTAGTTAGAGAGGGCTCCAATTAGGAGCTAGGTTTTCTTTTTATGATTTGGTTTTTGGGGTTTGAGCAGTTAAAAATAAAGCACTGTTTTGCTTCAAACTATTGTTCCTGACTCTGATTGCCCTAGAGGACTGTGCTTAGGACCCCTAAAAGTGACATGTATGGCCCTCATGCTATAGGGTTTGTCACAATATATATATGTGTGTGTGTGTGTGTGTTTGTTTTATTTGTTATAGTGTTTATATAAAAATTGCATTCATAAGGTAAAGATAAATGAAGACATTTGAGAAATGCAATTAAGAAAATTGTACGTAATGCCACTTGTTTTCTAATCCTTTAAATCTCAAGTTTTATTTCTTTTAGTGGAATAGATTTAATTTTTAATCAGTAAAGGAAACTGACCATTACTGCCAGATGATACCTGGGAATTAGGCAGCTGTCTGTGGGAGAACAATGCATCGCCTGTCTCGCTATCCCCGGATGATAATGTTTGTACTTGAAATGGTGTCCTTATGAAAATCATCTACAAGCGGTTTAATCCACCGAATGTTTGAATAGAGCTCACTGCATTTGCATGGATGAGTGCCATTTCCTCTTGTAATTCTTCAAATTATAATTCATATTGCAACAATCAAATAGGAAGAATTAAACATGGAAACATAAACACGTCTCTGTTACAATGGCTAATTTTCGTCCAACTCTGAACACGTGTAAAGAAATGAGGATCTATAGTGACTTTGTGCTGACTGAGGCAACCTCTTTTTTGGAAAATTAAATTTGAGATTTTTTTTTTTTATTTGTACGATTTCAATTTCAATAATAAAGGAGCCATCATCATGAAAACTTCTTTTTTTGTATATTTCAGTTGAGAGGTACCTTTTACAATTCCCCACAACACCTCCTCCGCTGTTTGCTGTGCATAAATGTGTTTGGCCAAACACATCTCTTAAAAAGTCATATACCATATGTGGCCCAAAGTATGTGGACATCCTTCCTAATTATTTTGTTTGGGTATTTCAGACACATCCTTTGCTGATAGGTACATGAAATCAACATGTTATCAATCAGCTATGTTGTCCATAGATTTTCTCCATAGACAACATAGCCCAGTGATTTTAAATGGATGCCACCTTTGCCACACGTTATGAAATGTTTTTCCTGCTTGATCTGCCATGGATCACTGTAAGTGCTGTTAATGTGAATTGGAGGCGTCTAGGAGTAAAAACACGCAGCCACACAGCTGTAGACCACGCAAACGCATAGATCGGGGCTGCCCAGTGTCCTCTGTAGCATCACTCACAATAGAGTTCCAAACTGCCTCTGGAAACAACATCAGTACAAGCACCCTGCTTCGGGAAATGGTTTTCCATGGCCAAGCAACTGCACAGGAGCCAAAGATCATTATGCGCAATGCCAAGTGTCAGCTGGAGTGATGTAAAGCACATCGTCACTGGACCCTGGAGCAGTGGAAACATGGTCTATGTAGTCGTGAATCGTGCTTCATTATTTGGATGTCTGGGTTGAGTGGATGCCAGGAGAACCCTACCTACCAGAATGCATAGCGCCTACTGTAAAGTTTAGTGGAAGATAGGAAATGGTCTGGGGCTACATCATACATTTTTGACAGTTGTATGTGTCCATAAAGTATGCAAGGTCCATGAAGACATGGTTTGAGGTGGAGGAACCTGAATGTCCTGCACAGAGCACTGACAAAAATTGAAAAGCTGATTGTGATCCAGGCTTTCTGATCCAGACCATCTGACCTCAGAAATGCTCTTTTGGTTCAACAGGCACATAGACTTCCCCAGAAGAGTGAATGCTATTGTAGCTGCAAATTATATTAATAACCATGGGTTTGGAATGGGATGTCAACAAATCATGAAGGTGTGATGGTCATGTGTCCACGCTTTGGTCATTTAGTGTACTTACGGCCAGTCAGCTCCATTGCTGGCTTGACAAAAGTCACGACAATGGGAGCGCTTGCAGCAATCAGTAGCAAGGATTTTCTGAATACAGAGGAGAAGTGGAGCAATACCTTCTCTCTAAGGTAAGTGTTTTTTAAAGTTTTGAAGAACACATATTAAAGTACTCATAGAATACCTTAATATGGATTCTTCTTTGATTGAATAATTTTGAGACTGGAGAAGTCATTATAAGTTGAATTTCCAGTTGAATTGGGGAAAACCACCTGAAGAATCTGTTGTGTTGAGCTATTTCAATGGCTTTTGCTTGATTTGTTCATTGCAAACAGCTGAAAGTCTGTAAATTTTGAAAATAAACCTGATTTGCAATGGGGGTTGAATAATTTTGATTGCAACTGTAGGTGGTCTAGGATATTAAACTGTCTAAGAGGGTTTCAGTGCACAGTTCTGGAGACAAAAAGAAAGTATGGAACAGTCAGTCTTGGGACATTCCTGAATACTGGAAATCTAGTTTTGACCCAACTTTAACACAACGGAGTAACACAAACATTGTTAATTTTAAAGCTATGTTATTGGTTCTGTATCAGTATCGCCATTGTAATGAGCTACTAAGCCTCTAAGTATGGTACCATACATTAAAGTGATTATTCATAATTAGGACCTGGAGTTCATTACTGAGGTCAACTTGATGATGTCAGTAAGAAGATATCTGAAAAGAGTATGAAATATCTTTAGACAGACAGAGAGGCTGTTAATGGTCATGCCGATTCATTTAAATATAGGAAGTACGTTAATCCATGGTAAAATCCAATTGCCATTTTGAATTTAGGAATACATGTTTATTTTTTTATGAGATGAATCTGGCGATTATTTAATTGGGGAATCTTGATTATCAACCCCGGATCAGTGTTAAGAAAGATCTCCCATGAGATACTTTATAGGCAGAACGTGAGAATCCTATTTCTTTTTTCATACTTTATTTCCTCAATTATTTCCAGAAATTCTGTTTGAAAAAAAAGAAATCAGTTCTGTAGCTATTATTGTGAGAGAATAAACCATAAGAAAAAGCCATTGGGATGGACGAGAGGAATACTATCCTATCATGGGAAAGGTACTGGATTCCAAGCAAGAGGAAATATTTGGCCTTCAAGTAGTAATAAATCACTCACATTTTG
Organism: Spea bombifrons; assembly: GCF_027358695.1. Lineage (NCBI taxonomy): Eukaryota > Metazoa > Chordata > Amphibia > Anura > Pelobatidae > Spea > Spea bombifrons. The sequence goes on from NC_071089.1 coordinate 111,392,239, forward strand.
CTGAGAAAATATGTCAGATAATAGACAAACTTCCAGAGTTTTTCCAATATCCAGTTTCTTCTATTTTTGTATATTTGTCACACTTAAATGTTTCGGATCAGCAAACGAGTTTTAATCTTAGATAAATAAAACACACGTAAACACAAAACACAAAATTCTGTTTTTAAAATTATGATTTCAAATATAGAAGGAAAAAGCTATCCAACCTGGATACCCATGTGAAAAAGTAATTAGATCAACCAATTAACCAAATTTAATTGATCACTGGGTTGAATTTCACTAGACATGCCCAGGCATGTTCATCGCTAGCCCTGTTGAATCTAAACATCAGTTAAATTTAAGTAGACTAAAAGGTCTCAAAAAGAAGCACATGAATAAATTGACAACAAAGCCATTGGGACTCCAGTAAACTATGGTGAGAGCCATTATCTCCAAATCATGGAGAAATCTTGGAATAGTGGTGAACCTTCCCAGCAGTGGCTAGCCTAGTAACATTCTTCCAAGAGTGCATCAGCAACTCATCCGGGAGGCCACAAAAGAACCGAGACTAACGTGTAAAGTACCGAGAACCGAGACTAACAGTACTAAAGTACTGCAGGCCTCAATTAATTTCAGTGTTTATGATTCCATAATAAGAAAGTCCACCAAAAAGACCACCAAGGCTCGTCTCACATTTACCAAAATGACCCCTAATTGATGAACCCAAGACTTTTGGAATAATATTCTGTGAACTGTCAAAAGTGAAACCTGTTACACCTGGCATAAAGCTACCATTCCACAATAAGAACATCATACAACCAGTTAAACATTGTGGTGGTAATGTGACGGTAGGGGGTAGGCCATAATCAATTGAATCATGAATTCTGCGCTTTAACAGAAAATCCTGAAGAAGAACGTCCGGCCATCAGTTTGTGACCTAAAGCTCAAGCACAGTTGGGTTATGCACAGGGCCGGCCGAAGACTTAACGCCGCCTGGGGCGAAGTTTAAAGTGACGCCGCCCCCCCCCGCCGGCGCCGGGGGGGGGCGGCATTTTAAACTTCGCCGCAGGTACTTACCTTTAAACAGTCCTGCGGCGAGTCACCCTGCTCTGCCACGGTGCCGGCTTGTAATGCTGAGCGCCGGAAATTCACGTCACTTCCGGCGCTCTGCATTACAAGGCGGCACCGAGACCGAACAGGGAGACTCGCCGCAGAGGAGAGGGAGAGAGGGGCGCCGAGCGGGTAAGCGAAAACCACTCGGTGCCCCTCTCTCTCTCCTCCGCTTCAAAAAAAAACAACAAAAAAAACGCTTGGTGCGGCAAAGTGCCGCCCCTTCTAAAGTGCCGCCTGGGTTATGCAGCAGGACAATGACCTGAAAATGCCTCAAAATTAACAAAACCCTCCAATGTTGTTGAATTAAAATAATTCTGCCAAGAAGAGTCACTCCAATTCCTCCACAGCGATGTAAAAGACTCATAGCCAGTTGTCGCAAACGTTTGATGCCAGTTAGTTTTAGGGGGCAATTACTTTTATCAAGTGGAAGGTTTTTACCTTTAATAAATGATTATTTCAAGGCTGTGTTTTGTCTTTACTCGCGTTGCCTTTGTTTTATATTAAAATGAGTTGGATAATCTATAAGATTTAAATGTGACATTTAAGAAACAATACAGGAATTAGGGATGTACACATTAGACGTTCGTTAAACATAACAGTTTCCTGTACAGTAAACACAATGCTGCGTATTGTTCAATGACTAATCACCAGTTTCTTAAAAAAAAAGACAAAAATATAAAAAAATCTGATCCTTTCATTTAGGTAGAGATCTGTCCAAGGAGCAGGCATCCCCTCATGGTAATCCATGAAGCACCAGGTGGAAGCGAACCATGGAGGCTGACAACTTGCAGATATCAGTCTACCCTTACAAAAAATTACTGCAGTTTTTCTGAAGTAATACTGCAGTTTTTTGGACATGAAAAAACTGCAATACTGCACTTTTACTGCACTTTTACTGCAGTATTACTGCACATTTACTGCACTTTTTTTTATATTGCAAACCTACAGTTGTGCTTCAATGTACTGCAGCTTTATTGCATTTGTACTTCCGTACAAACATAACTGCAGTAAAACTGCAGTACAGTGAAGTACAAATGCAGTAAAACTGCAGTAAATGTGCAGTAATACTGCAGTAAAAGTGCAGTATTGCAGTTTTTTCATGTCCAAAAAACTGCAGTATTACTTCAGAAAAACTGCAGTAATTTTTTCGTAAGGGTATTCTTTTAGATCTAATATAATGCATACAATTAGCATTAGGTTTCGCTCTTAGATGTGGAGAGAGATCTGGCAAGTGCAACTTCTTTTCCAAATATTGTTTTTGGGTATTTTTCCCCTTTTTTATAAAATTCACAAAATAAAAAAGTTTTCAGGTAGTGGGTAGCTGAATATTAGCCATTTGTTTGTGTTATAGCTCTGTTCTACCCCGATCTGGTAGACATACACCATGACTCCTTATCACAATCCCTGTGGGAAACAATAGAATGGCTCTGTCTCTATCACCCAGTCATGCACGCTAATGAAAATCTATAGAGGAACGGATTTCATTAGCTTTGCCGTAAAGAATCGGCTCAGTGTGGTGTTTGCGCAGGGAAAGTCACCCAAAGTTTCAAATGACAATAATGGCAGTTTCCTGGTCTGCGGATAAAGTTTAAACCTTATTAAAAGAAAATGAGATAAAACGAGGTTTTTATCAATGCTAATTTACATTACTGTATATACCTTGGATTTAATGCACAAGGAGATTTGATTCCATGGGTTTTCAATGTGAACTACATGAAGGCACAAACTCTCTCTGCGAAAATAATAATAATAATAATAATAATAATAAAATACAGAGTAAAATCAAGACGGTCTTGAGGAGGGAAATGCATCTTGCAGTGTAGAAGGACATAACTGACCTTTAGTGAAGTGCCTCTTCCTTGTATTCTGATTTTAAACTGGTTTAAACAACCCTCAAGTAGCCAAATGCTTATTAAGTACATCAACCTACATGGAGCATAAATATAATATCCACATGAGCAAGGAATTATTAATTCAGAGAAGTGGAGTCTAAGGGTGTGACATTGGGTATATTCAAATCCAGGTTTTTGGGGCAATTATAGTTATCCCAATCTGAGAATAGACAGCTTAGTTATAGCGGTTGAAATTGATTAAATCATCTGTGTTCAAGCAGCGTGTGCAGAATTCTTACTTTACAGAATAATGTCGCACCAAAATATATAAAATAAAATAACTTACAGAGAATAAATATTTTTTATTGTCGGATAAATGGTCTTTCTAAATGTGATCAGCAACAAACATCAAAAATACAATCTAAATAATAATAATAATAATAATACATATAACAAACAAGTATGTATTATTATTATTATTATTATTATTATTATTATTATTATATGCCATTATATTCCATAGAGCTGTACAATGGCTAAACAGGACATATCAAGTAGTGCATCACACAACAATTTTGCTTTCTAAAATATTTTCCATCCACAGATAACACTGCATTTAGTAGAACAGAAATGTATGGGGTGTATTATTCAGTTCTTAGATCTATGATCATTTCCTTCGTTCATTTGTCTGCTACGTTACAACGTATTAGGATCTAAAGTGTAACATGAAGTTTTGGCAGCCATACTAACACTTCATAAAATTAGGTTAAAGAATTACTATTTCCATAATTAATTTCTAGAAAAATTATAAATGAAAATAATTTGTATTACCATGAATTATATCTGTTGCTTCAATTATTTTTGTATCAATTATAGTCTGTTGCTTGATACAGGAATATACATTTTAAAATAGGAAAAAAAATGACTGAAAAGGAAAAGTATACATGAAAGTCAGGAGAGTGGAAGTTAATGAGACCTATTTATTATTATTTTTTTTTGGCTGACAAATTAATGACCTGCCCAAGTTGACATTTGACTTTTTATTTCTTCCTTGAAACAGCTAATTCTTTATTTAATACATAATTAATTCTGCAGTTGTTTGGAGAGGGTATACATTAAATGTAACTGATCTAATCTGTCATTTCCTATGCATTTCCTTCATTTACTTTACAACTTGGCACCAATACCTTCTTTAAATAACCATATTGTGTGATTTCCGTTTGAATTGGGTCATCCTGCGCTGCAAGTGAACGGCCAAGGACGTATTTTTTTTTGAACAGCTATATTCTTTTGTAAGTAATCAATCGGCATTGTAATAATATTGTATCCAAGCTATATTTTAAGCTAAAAAATAAACTAAAAAAAAATAACTGAGAAATTGTAACATTGTGCATGAGAAGTAAGGAATGATCCCATGATTGGAATAAGCAGTTACCTAACGACATATATTTATTTAATTGATAATTAAAATATATCAAGCTTGACTAATCACCCTTAAGGTTGCAACGGAAAATATATTTTAAGTAATCACTAGGAATTCTGGATTTTCTCCTGTTTTTTTGGGTTTTTTTTTCTTAATGTTTTATTATTCTTATACTAATGTCAGATCTCTGTCCAGCGTCCACTACAAACGTGTAAAGAAAACATATCAGCGATTGATCGGGTAAGACATGAGCTAAACCATTCTTTTCGAAAGGCACTGTCCAAACCAAGAATAAGACTGCACTGCTTAAACCATGTCATCCGAATTATTTGCCTTGGACACCTTGAAGGGTAATATCATGATTACAAATGATGTCATACATCCCATGACCCAGCTGAGCGTGATACAGTTCCTGTTTTTGTGATACTATAACTATGAACGGAGCAAATCCGTGATCTCTGATTCACCCAAACCACAAAGGTTAACCAGACATGCTGTTGAGTTGAGGTTAGAAGAAATGAAGAATTCAGGAAAAGTCCATATTTAACTCCAGCCCGCATACTACTGTGTAAAGATACGGTTTGAAATGCAAACAACATAGTTTAAACAAAGATAAATTCGCTACATTACTGGTTCTCTTTCTGGCAGCGTGAAATAAATATTTCATAAATAAATATAAATAAGTATGTGTACAAAAAATGTGTTTTTTTATTTTTACGTTTATTAAAATTTTATTTTTACATTTAAATAGTATTGATCGGTTTCCCTACAGTTTGCTGATCATAATGCACGATAATCCCATTAAATAATTGTTATATATATTAAAATATATTATATATATATTTAAACATTTAACTGTTTTTATTCTTCACATAGAAGAATAATGATGTATATATTACTTTTATTTCCTATATGTTTTACTGCAAGAGAAATTAACTACAAATGAAAATAGAAATCAGTGTTGGGGGTTTTTTTTGTCCTTAATTACTGTGGAAATCTTTTGCACTGATTTGCATTCAAATGATTATTACCATTATTAGCTTTTATTTCTTAAACACCAGCCTATTCCATGGTGCCGTTTGAATACGTGATGAAGTACACAACATATTCAGTTATGCCGATACATAAGAAATTACCGTGAGGCAGTAAAGTTGCAAGAGGAAGCGAAAATATTCTGGTACTCAATGTACAATTGGCAAAACATGAGAAGCCATCGCTTCCGTAGTAAAGAAGGGGTAGTTATTTCACTGGAAGAGGTTATAGTCTAAAATTAGAGGGTCAGAGGTTTAGATGTAATGTAAGTTCTATTTTACTGAGAGGGTGGTAGATAAATGGAACAGCCTTCCATCAGAAGTCAAAGTCTAATACAGTGATGGAATTTAATTGGCTGAGAGTTCAGAAGCCGCTCCTGATAGGCTGAGTCCCTCCTTCACAGCGAGTTCTGTGTAAGCTGCAGCCAGCAACAGGTACATGTGACTGTGTTTGTGTGATTGTGTGTGTGTAATGTCCAGTAGTAGAGGGTTAATTCTCTAAATCTTCTCATGTCTGGTAATGGAAGGGTTAACTCTGTGAATCTGCTCATGTCTGGTTATAGAGGGGTTAATTACCTGGAACTGCTCATGTAAATCTGAAATCAGCATGGGTCCCAAGGCTTTATAATAATTCATATAAAATTATATAAAATGCATTTTATTTGTAGGTAACGGTTTGTATATGTGAATCAGTGTAAAAATGATACAGGATCTATAGGTGCTCTCAGTGACGTATTTACCTTCAGCACCACCCTATGCCTAACCCAAGACAGTGCCCCATGCTGCCCCCTCAGCATCTCTGTCCTTACATTTGGGCGTTGGAATAGGAGGTCATATCCTGGTGCCACTGGGGTTTCCACCACTTCCTGAAACAAATACCTGCTATAGTTGTGGGTTGGCTGGGAGGAGCCACAGAAGGGTGCAGTCACAAAAAGGGCGGAGCCACTAAATGTTGCATGGCTCTACAAGATTGAACTTCAGGCTCATTGGTACTGGTACTTCATGACAGTGGTACACCACAACCATCATTATATAGTGAGCCAGACACATACCGTGGTACATCATGACTCTAACACTCTCATACACTCTATACGCCCTCTCACTCACTCTTACTCACACTCTCTCACTAGGATGACCCCATCAGCCATGTTTTCTAGGACACATAGAATTTTTACATACTGCTGACCGGCCCAGATAAAATACCTACTTGCAGTATGTGGAATGTATAGAATTATTGAAGGGAACCAATTAGTCGGTCATATATCCCCCATACTGCAGGGCAGCATTTTATATGGGCTGGCCAGCAATATGTAAATATTATATGTGTCCGGGAAAACATAGCTTATGTGGTCACCCTATCTCTCACACTCTTACTCACTCTTACTCATGCTCTCTCCTACATGCTCTTTCACATTCTCACTTTCTCACACTCTTACTCAAGCTTTCTCTCACTCTCTATTGCACACTCTATCTCCACCACACACTTACACACACACTCTCTCTCTCTCTCAATGTCTCCCTACCTTCTGCGCCAAAATTATCACCGGCCAGGTGGCAATCCTAGGCAGCACACTTTTGAAAGAGACGGTGCTTAATGAAACTATGGAGGGCTGACTTGGCACGGCTCTCCATTGTGTTAATGGATTGATTGTTGAGATCTCCTTAAACCGATCCATTGAATGCTGGCATAGCAGGGAGCCCCTAGACCTGCTACCCTAGGCCTAGTTCTCCTATGCCAGAATGCATCACTGGGTATAAATAAAATGGAATGACGTGCTGTGATACTACATACCTTGCAAACCTTTAAAAGCATATTTAAAAAGTGTGTTTTATGAAAGAATCTTAATATCTGACAGCTTGACATCCATTCATTTACAAGTACAATAATTGTTCTTTTCTTTGTTTAAAGCCACACTTTAGCTGAGGAATTTGTTTGGCTGACATCATTATGTTGTTTCAAGAGTTCAAAAGGATATGCAATAGTTTGCCTCACATGTTTTGGAATGTATTAGTAAAGTTAAGAAAACAATTTTTTTTCTTTTTAATTTTATGACAGCAAATTTCCTTAAATGCTTTGCACATGTGCCTGGATTAAAACTAATTTTTTCACAGCTTAAGCAATAGACCAACTGTATTCCTAAAAAATGTTTGCATTTTTTGCTTTAAACCAGAATAGAATAGAATATTGTGTGTTGAAAGCATACTATCACAAGTTTACTAAAGAATTGCTTACAGAGATGTCTAAGAATATCTGTGAATTCAGTATTATTGTTTTTTAGCTTGTATGGGATATCCCCAATTATTTTAACGCTATGGTCCAGCCCCATATGCACGCCAATACATATGATGGCTCAGTGATATATTTTTGCTTTGGCCGCCAAGGCCTGAGCCTAGGGCAGCAGGTCCTAGGGTAGCAGTCCCCCAGGTGTGCCACAGCTGAATGGGCTGGTCACAAGGGAGATGTCCGATCTCCCCAATCAGTCCACTCCTACCATGGCACAACCTCCATGAACTGCTTTTCGTCTTATGACATCGGCCATGCGGAGGGGGGGGGCAGCTGAGGGCACTGGCTATATCTTTTTAGAATATCTTCTTAGAATAATTGCAAACAGTCCAAAGACAGGTAAGTGACACATGAGTAACCTATAGGACAACCAATATTTTCATGTTCTATTGGTGAAAAGTAACAATAATAATACTACATTTATTAGACTTGCACAGTGAGTAAAATTTTAAAAATTCTGTTAATTTATGCCAAATAAATTGCAAATTAACAAATTTAGTTTCCTGGCCCTTCAGATGAAATTCAGATGGATATTTTAATTCAGAAATTAAATTCGGAGCTATATGTTCAATTGTGGCCACCTCCTGGACTCATCTGTAACTTATAGCAGTAGCAGCAGCTTCTTAGGGCTTAGGAAGCAGGGCTTATTGCAGGACCACCGCCAGTGCTACACCAATATAGAAGTACATCCAGCAGCAGGCTATAGGACTGAATTTACCAAAAAGTGAACTATTTTGATGAATGACTTGATCCCTCAGAGTAAGGAAGGTGATATAGCCGCAGCAGTAGGGCACTGGCAGACAGCCATATCCAGCCACATGGCAGTTGAATGAATTCTCGGTCACATCCCTGACCTGCTTCAGGACCACCACTTCCAGCCCCATCAATGCCCATTACCCTCAGAGGACATGGAGTGAAGAGCCTGCTGCTCTAGGATCTGAAAATATATAACTCTGATTGTCAACACAACTGAAGTACAATACAAAACTGACTTCTTAAGTGGCCACATAGCGTGTGCAACGGCAGAGCTGGCTCTGGGGGACGTAAGAGTACATTTCAAGGAGCAATTGAACACACATCATGTGCATTCCCCCCTGCTTTGGCCTGACTATTAATCATTTTTAACAACACACATTTACTGTATTTAGTGCTATATAAACCTATGAGGCTTTACTGGTAGTGTGCAGGCACAGTCCCCTGCAGTGTTTCAGTAATACACGTTTACTTTATTTTTACTTTATTTGTTTGTTTGCTTGTTTTGTGCTTCACAACAATATGAGGCTTTGCTGATAGTGATCATATCACTGAAACACTGATATTACACCGATATTACTGAAACACAACTCACGAACAGTATTTCAAGAAATGGAAATTAAGTAACATAATCAAAGTAACATAATCAATTAGTTAGAAGTCCGTCAAGTGCAATCTTGCTTAATCTAGAAGAAAACAAAATTAAAAAAAAACCCTCATTGAAACAATTTCCAATTGTGCCTCAAAAAGTGGTAATATTTATTCCTGATTCCAAAATGGCAATCTGATATTTTACCTGCTATAACTAATCTTTTCCTTTTAACCAATTAAACTCCTTTTTGCTAAAAAGTCATCTAGTCATATTTAAAGGCACCTATGGAATTTAATACCACAAGATCTGTAGCTAGTGAATCCCACTGCTTTATTGTTCTTACTGTAAGGATCCCTTTTTTACTGCTTTAAGTGAAAATTCAATTTTTCGAGTCTGAATGGATGGCCTCTTGTTCTTTGCACAGTCCTATTAATAAACAGGTCGTCAGAGAGCGGCTGGTACAGTCCCTGTATGTATTTGTAAAATTATATCGTATGTCCTCTAAGACTTCTCTAGACCTTCATCGTAACTAAACATTATTAATCCCTTAATGACAAAGCCCATACATGTACGGGCTCAAAATGCATTGTTTTCAATGGGTTTAGGGACCGCCCATTGTCCTTAAGGGGTTAAATTAAAAAAAAAACCCTGTTATAGTCCAATTAGGACAATAACATTACTATTAGTAGTTGTACAGCTAACCTCTCCAGTTAAGCTTCTGCACCGTTAGTACTCTTACACCACTTGTAGTATGAGAGATGAGCCTCAGTCTCCACTCAGTCTAACACTAACATAATGCCCTCTTTATATCTTAATGCCCTCTAAACAGACAAGCATTCTAGTCCCTTATGTATCGCAGTCATTAAAACATGGAACCAAGTGTGAAACTACCTAGTTTGAGATTATTGGCACAGTGAGGTCAAATTGGAGCCTTTTAACACGTTCAATAAGCAGCCAATCAGAAAAAAGGGATGTCTGCCGCATTCTGGGATACATCATCTTGAAATAGAAGTAATAGAAGTTGCATACCATGTCATATCATGCCTCTAAAAATATTTTTCTTACAATGTCCTGATTTCATCTTAGGTTTGTTTTTGATGACGGAGCCTTTTAAACATGTATAGCAGGCAGAACTTAATCGATTTGCGCAAACAATCGCTATCATACAAACATCACTCGTAGGTGTATAAAAACAAAATGTCAAGCCAAGAATGCAGGACTTCCACATTATCACCGCCTGAATCAATATATTGCTACTGAACCCAGATGAATTCTAACTTCCCTCCTCAATAGGTCCACCTAGCTAGTATTCCGGATTTTCAGGACCTTTGTCATCTCCTACATTATCGGTCAACTTCTGTGCACCACAGGGTACTTTGCCTTACAATGTTTGTGTAATTGTTAGAAAACATGCTATATTCAGGTACTTCAAGGGCAAGGAAAGTTTATTTAGCGTACTCCTTTGGAATAATGTATTACTACCCGCACCAACTTATTGAGAAACTCGGCTCTGTGTTCTCTAAGCTCACTTAACTTTTTGTTAGAGGACCTAGTTGCTGGCGTTTAGCAACACCATATAAGATTCTTAGTTATTTAGTGATGTTGTGGAATAACAATTAACAAATATATCGAAATAGTGTTTAGTCCATGCAGAACATACAACATATGCCCTCAAGGGGACATGTCTTCTGGTTTTCTTCATCCATGTTTGTGTTTTCTTTAAAGGGCAGAGCAGCTGCTTCCTAGGAGCTTTATGAAGGAATATGACCTCAGGAACCTGTCCCCCTGGGTTTTGCATCGTCCGACCCTTCAAAAAACATGAAGTCCAGACAGCACACTAGAACTCTGGGAACTAAGTTGGTGGTTTAGTTTTATTATAACTGTGGCAGTTGGCCTACCCAATTATAGCAATGTCTTCTGTCTGTGAAATGAGCCATGTGAATATCTATGGTCACCAAGCAGTCTTCTACCAGACGCTATCCAAAGGCCTCCCTCAGAAATGTCATATGTTGTATTAGGGCAGTTCCAGCTAAATATGCCCTCCATACATCTAGCTGTGAATGGCACGATGACCATACTATATAGGAAGCCAGAGTTTTGAATGTGAGCAGAGATGTGTATTTGGAGGTGGCAATCATGTACTACCTAATACAAGGATGTTTTATTTTGAAAATAATAAAGTAATAAAATATAATAAATATAAAATAAAATAATGACAGTGATCAGTAATGCTACTCAGTAACAAAGAATGGGAGATTGCCTCAATATATCCCCTCTCCCAATTCTAACAACCATTGTGCTAAAGCCCAGGTCTCACACCCTAAAGGAATATTCTACTATATTTATATCAGAAGGATTTATTGGGGAATGGAAACAGCTTAGCATTTTAATGGAGCCTTCTTATGTCATTGAGCAAATAAGTGGTACATTTTTTTCCGGTCTTAGGGACATTGATATCAAACAGTATGTTAGGGTTCTAATTTAATTAATATTACATTCCTTTACATTCATACTGGATTAGATTGTCTGTGATTAATTAATTAATAACGGAATATTTTCTTGTGATATTTATAAAATCCAGCTTCTTATTTTTTGGTAATTGTATCACTCCGTATCTGTAGTGCAGATACTTTCATTTCTGGGTGTCCATTCCAACACGATATGATGAATTTTATCCAGCAGGTTAAACAAACTGCCAACAACCTGAGGAAATATTTTTTTTTTTCCAATCAAGTTTATTTGGTGTGTTAAACATTCCATGACCTGAAAAAATCCCTACTAATAAATATTTTTAGAATTACATCACGCGGTATCTGCAATGCCCATAAATAGGCAGATTACATACATGCTGAGAATTGGATGGCGCTATATAAAACGATAAATAATAATAATAAACCTTCAGATCTCATCTTGTATTTGCTTAGCCAGAAGACATGTACATACCATCGTACGACATTACATGTTTTCAAAAATTCTCCATGGACAGACTGGTTGTGCAAAAAGACCACAACACCCAACTTGGGAGAGTCCCTGACCCCAAAGGTGCTCCTAGTGCCAAAAAACGTGATGGGAAGGCCATGGTGGAAACCAGGTCCACTTCTTCTTTTCATCCTTCCATTCCTCCCGGCCATAAGGCCTGCAAGAAGGCTGGATCTTCTTGGTCCACTTGGGGAAGGACCACAAAAATCTTTGATCTCCAAAAGGCCCAAACTGAGACAGCAAGTTACCCACATTGTGTGTATTTTGATTTCAGCTACATGGTTTGTGAATGTCCAATTAAGGCCAAACTCATTACAACTTAGGACTGGTTATAGTAGCAAGAGGAACAAGAACTAAACGGAACACTTGTGCATAGAAGAGAAAAACGCAGTTGCCAGCTTGTGGAAAAATACTTGCAAAAAAATCCCTATATTTTGTTGGATAAAAAAAAAAAATTGCACGGATTTAAAAAAAAAAAAAATTCAAAACAAAAAAGGAGGTACATAATTTTCAGAGGCCAGCTGCAGCGGATAGGCTCCGAAGGTACAGAAGAAGGTTGGGCCAAAAACCCAACTTTCTCTATTTTTCTGGGACAATTACTTTCAGTTTGCTTATTGGTAGTATTAGTTGTAATCTACTATACAAGACAATACAACAAGATAAAGATAAGTTATACATTAAGATAAGATGGAAGCTTTCGACACAAGAAAATAAAAGACAAAGCATTGAAAACATCAGGTTTGATAATTATTAACCTTTAAAAGAATACATCTAAAAAAAAAATATGCATTATCATAATATTGGAGTTTGCTTATGCCATGCCCACTGCTGGGTGTTGTTTTGTTATTTTGTTTTATAAGGGCACCATACATATATACATACATATAATTATATTGTCTTTACAGCTGAATGCATCATAAGAGGTGTGTCGGTGGTTTCTTAGCTTTATGTCATTTCGGTCTATGTTTCTGATTATTCAGTTTGTATATAGTAGAGCAGATTCAACCATTTAATACTGTAATTACAGGCGTCTCCTTCTCACTTTCAGTGTCATCCTTATGAAGAATAGCCAAGACATATAGATGGTCATAACCAGTGGCAGCCATTGAAACAGCCAGCATATAATGTGCTAGTAGAGACCTACGTGTTGGATTATTGGCATGCAGCCATGTATTGATATTTGAAATGAAGAACAGATAGGCAGTCACATTGCCCATTTTGATGTCCAGTAATGTACCAGTAGAACTGTAGTAATTTTCATTAAAACAGAACTTTTCCAGACAGCTTAAAAATCCAACATGGTGAGAAGGCTGGTACGCTTGTAGCCAACCTGCTAACTCAGAGGGATTTTATAGTTCTACATTGTAAGAATTCCAATCACAGAAATGTGGGCATGCCACTCCATTTTAAATCATCTACTTTAATGTTATCCTTAACAATTATTATTATTATTATTATTATTATTATTATTATTATTATCTTTTATTTATGTAGCACCAACAATGTATGCAGGGTGTGACAAAACTAGAACTGACAGACTAAGACAAACCAATCCATTAGGTAAGAGTGCCTTGCTCACATGCTTACTATCTATATAAATATACTTTTCCTCTTGGATATATATATACTACAAAAATTCTCACTTTTAATCAGAAAATTCCTATTCAATAGAATCCAGGAAATTATCAGTATCATTTTTCACATATAATACCTTATGTGACAAGAAATATCACCACTTCCTAATTCCCAAATTCTATACTTTATAAAAGCTGTTTTGTCAGAAAAAAAAATATATTGACATATTAAATCTAAATAGGAGTTTTAGAGTATGATTTATGAGCAGGGCCCACCCTATCTAATGTATCTGTATTTGTCAATGTACTGTATAATCCCAATAATATTGTACATCTCAAATATAATAGCTAATAATAGTAATAATAATGATACAAAAATATATTAGGTATATACAAGCTCATTTCAAAAATATTTGAAAAAAAATATTGATTGTTATATTTCTGCAAGATTTTCAGGATTTCAATATTAATTGCTGTTCTGAGCAAAAGAAAGTAATTTCACTTAACAAAAACCTTTTTTTTGGACTTCCTGTAACACTTATTATTTTAGCCTTTTGACCCTTAAATCAACAGATAGGAGAGCAGTGTATAGTACAGCAATGGCTTTGAGGGGGTTAAATGCTGGCAATTACCTCAATGTTATCCATGACCTTGTATTTTAACACTCCACTTAAATGGGACATTCACATAAAAGGCTTAAATAATTGCATTTAGGATCTTCATTTTGCACCAGGATGTAGAGATAGGAAATCTCCCTATTTTTAGAGCATGTGTTTGATGTGAAAACACATCCAGAATAAAAAAAGGTGATGATTTCCAGGAAGCATATTATTGCAGCTGTATTGTAATATATTCCATGCCATTATTCTGAAGGACTTGGATACTGTATTCATTTAAAGCATCAACGTTTCATTATGTTTCACTATACATAGTGAGGATTAGCAGTTTGGCTATTAGCCTTTTTTATTGACACTTTATGAACACAATGTGTAGAGGGTATGCACTCAATAAATTTCTAATAGTAATCTCTGGGGGGCTGTAAAAATAAACCCTGAAAGTTTACAGGTCATTGGTGGGCTAAGTGGGGGTCTGCTTTGATTGAAAAAAAAATAAAACATTTTACAGTCTTTCCAAACAGCTAGAAATGTGAATTAGGATATTTTCTTGCGACTTAATCATTAATGGAAGCTGATCTGTTATATATATTTTTTTAAGGAAAAAAAATACTTTCTAAGGAAATCCTGAAACACATAGAACATTTTAGTTGGTTTTAACAGTAACTAAAAGCCTCTTAATTTGCCATGAAATAAACAGCAGTATAATTTTGTCCTCTTCACTAAATATTTAGAAAATCACACTTTTTAACCTCAGGAAAAATAGGTTTATTTAATGACACCACTGATTTACACTAAAATATATGCACTGGGGAGAGAAAACATTATTGAACAATACAGTCTGTGTATTGCTGTTAAACCAAATATTTATATCCTTATTACTTACTTGAAACAATATTGTTACTTTCAAGTATCCACACTGTAGGTATTTACCAATATACAGTAGATACTTTCTTAAGACAAAGCCATGTTGTATTCTAAATAGAATTCCCTATTGACCAAGGATTCTTTGCTAATTTTCCGAAATTCTCAATTTGCACAAGGAACTGATAATTGTAATTAATTATCACATTCCTTGAAGAAACCCATGTTCCTTGTCTTGATACTTCCAGTGTAGGTGGGGGAGGGGCGGTCATTTCACCTTTTCCTCCAACAGCAGTCCATCTAGACACATCAAACAGCATAAAAGTAAAGACTGAGATCTCAAGACAACACTATCCTTAACTTAAAACCCTGCTAATAAACTTTAATCCCAGCAGATAACCAATTGTTACAATGCTGAAGCCTGCTATTCCTGTGATTAATTGCCCCCTTAGTGTTTGAAATGGAGACCTCTCCTTAATTTATGGCAAAAGATAAGGATGATTCCTTTGCACTCAACTGAAACAAAAAAAAAAAATCTGTTTATCCTTTGTGCATTTCACTAAATCTGTTTGTTTTCTTTTAATTAATTACATATATTCTGGGTAGACAAATAAGCACTTGGGATAGACAGGGAGGGCCATTGTAAACTCAATAGAAGCTCACACATACTTTAAATAACATTTCCTTTGTTCCTGAATCATGATCAAATATTTGTAAAAGTACAATTTAACCAGAATATGAGTTGTTTAGTCTATATTGGTGTGTATTGCAAAATTAGCCAGAGGTTTTACATAGAATGTTAAATGCAATAATATAGATTTTTTTTTACTTTGAATTCACTCAATTGATATTAATTCAGAACCTACATTTTTAAATCTAAAATTTAATGATAGTGTCTTTTATAACCCCCCAAAAAATAAAATACTACGTGACTGGGCAATTCGTTTATCAAAATGATGTCTAATTTATCCATGTCTATCCTGAAAGTTATTCACTATTAACACGGATGTGTATGTTTATATATTTTCTCTTGGTGAGATGTGTAAATATCTAATTAGATAGAAATTTAACTAGATTTTGGCCAACACGGAGCCTTTTAAAAAGACCCCCAAAGGAGGCAGACATTGAAAAACAAAGGAGAAACATGTCCAGTGCTTAATTCGCATTGACACCACCGCGTTCCTGCCAATTTGGATAAATAATTGGGTTTCAAGTGTTAATGTTTATGTGTAAACTAAAACAAGGAAAAGCTGAGGGCATCCACTAACAAAAATATCTTCCTGTGATTATTAGTAAATAAACATATACAGTCTCTTAGTTGAGAAAAGAAGGAGAGAGGAGGAAAGAAACAAAGAAAGAAAAAGAGAGAAAGAATGTCGGCGTTGATTTAATTCCAAAGCCTCACCAAATAGAAAAAAAAAGAAAGAAAGAAAGAAAGAAAGAAAGAAGGAAGAAAGAAAGAGGAAAAGAGAAAAGGGGAAAAAGAGAAAAAAGGAAAAAAAAAAAAAAGAAAGGTGATTTCATTTCAAAGCCTCACTCCAATGGAATAAACATTTCTGATGTAAGACAGCTGGCTAAAATCAAAGGCTGTCTAATCAACATTTACTTGACTGCAATGCAACCGATATAAATAAAAGAGCCAACAATAGAAGTCATAGTGCAGAGAGCTGACAGAGTGATTTCCTGCACTCTCCCCCAGGCTGTGTGAAGAGGAACCGTTTGTCAGGGCTTATTTCATTTGTTTTCTGCACTTTTTGGCACCTTCTATTATCAGTTAATGCAGGAGAGCTGCTTCCTAGACACGGGACAGCACACTTTCTCATAATGCTTATTGTGTAACCCTTTGTGTGCCACGGCATAATGACAAAAGTATATATATCTATCTATCTATATATATATATATATAGATAGATAGATATATATACATATATACATGTATGTATATATATATATATATGTATGTATGTATATATATATATATATATGTATATATATATATGTATAAATATATATGTATGTATATATATATATATATATGTATATATATATATACATATATATATATATATATATATATATATACATATATATATATACATACATATATATATATACGTCTGTGTGTGTATATATATATATGTGTCTGTGTGTGTATATATATATATGTGTCTGTGTGTGTATATATATATATGTGTCTGTGTGTGTATATATATATATATGTCTGTGTGTGTGTCTACTTTAGTTAGAGGTCATACACATTATTATCGAAAAGAAATTCAGTAACGATGGTTTTATCAATACATTTTATTATTGTTTTAAGATCCAGTGATAAATGTCATTTATCAAAAATCAGCGTAAAGTGCCATACACTTATACATTTTATTATTATTATTTTTTTTACAAAATTATTTTGGAATGTTAGCTCCTGTACAAATAAAAAGGGAAAAAAATATACAATTTCAGCTCCTGTGTAGAAATGCACAAAATTCCCACTGAAAACCAGCATGCAGTCTTCTGTAAATAAGCCAGAGGTTTATACGGCGAGTTCAGAATGATCTGTTTGTTTTGTCCCCAAAAATTAACATTATTATGGAGCAAAATGTCTCCTGTCTGTAATAAAAAAAAAACCATCAACTGTCAGCAGTATTAAGTTCCTGGTACAATTGAATGGGCTGGCTGAGCGTGATAGTGGTTGCAGCTCAAAGCAGCTGGACTTACAGTCTTTTTATCCTAACCACACTTAGCAAATGCATGCTTATATTTATGCTACACTTAAAATAGTGTGAAATTAAGATGTTTGCAGTGCTTATTGCCACTAAAGCACCCCCCTCCAGAATATCAGTTCTATAGACCTATAAGGTTAATTTATTTTTGGGGTTTTAATATAAGTTTATAGCTCTCCAATATAAGAACAGCACAGGCACAGATGGGGAGGAATTTTCATCTGTTTGGAAGAATTATGGTGTGGATGGTTTCTTCAAAAGCAAGACAGCACCACCTTTTGGCATAAAGTTGAGCAGTGCCAACATCCAAAATTTCCTTCTCATCTCTGGATTGAGTTTCAGTTCCAACAAAAGCAAGTTTTATCCAACCAGGAACATTAGTCTATAAAAATCCAGTCTTCTTACACTTTAATATGTTACCAAAATGACTTAAATAGCTTGATATATCCGGATTTTTAATGCAGTCTGTTTCAGCATTTTATTTTTGATGGTTTGAGTTCTTTGACTTGTGTGTGAAGCGTTTTATGGACAGCTAAAGTTCTGGACTGACAAAATCCTTTGCCACACTCCTGACACTTGAAAGGTTTTTCCTTAGAATGAATGTACCTAAAATATATAGGAAAAATACAATTATTTGTAAAATGTTAGGTCTCGGAGATGTTACCTTTAGTAAAATTTGTTCTTAACCTCTTAATTCATGTAACCATTTGCTAGCTGGACTGAGTTGTTACATTCCCATTGTGTTGTTTGATATTCAGTGTTTTATTATAATTTCATGTAGATTTAAACATTAACAAGTATCCCCCCCATAACTGAATCAGTTCCAAAGTTTAAATATAGAAATTGTGCATGTGCCATTAGTCTATATGTAAAATGTATGTATATGGTTTCATATACCCTAGACATTACATGGAGGATTATAATTACCTGTGGTCTCGCAAGTGGTCTTGTCTTCTGAATGCCTTGTGGCAAATGTCACAAGTGTATGGCCTTTCATCTGTGTGAGTTCTCTCATGGATCAAAAGATTATAAGATTTGGTAAAATGTCTTCCACAAAATTTACAAACAAATTCCTTCTTGGTTTTTGAAGGCAGTCTCCCCCTTGTTGGTTTCTTCTCAGGGCCCAGTTTGGTTACATCAAGAAGAGTAGTCATGGCAGAAGGAGACCCTTGAATATCTATTTGGGTCAGTTTACAATGGTCTTCCTGGGTGGCAGCCACTGCAAGGTTAGCAAAGTCAAACCTGGGTTTTGTCTTGACAGCCAAGTTGGTGGATTCATGCTTGGGGTGGACGACATGAGGCAAAAGTGGGAAAGCTGCAGGAAGATGAAATCTAGTGTCTATCAGATTAGAAACTCCTGGAACTTTGGAAAAGGAAGATCTTGGCAGGTGGATGGTTGGATATCCCAAAGTCCATTGGTGAAGGTGAACTGCATGCAAGGCACTGAAACCATAGATGTTTGGAATGTGATCTGGTGGCACTGGGAGCCCATTAAAGGCTTGAAGGAAGGAGTAGTTGGTAAGCTGCAGGGAGGGATGTATTGGCACAGGAGCTGGAAGAGTCTTGCTGGCCATAATGAGGACTTGAAGATCTGCTCCTCTGGTCTTCCTGGAGTCCACTAGCTGTAAGGAAACAAACAATTAGTAAATACAAAATAATATAAAATTATATATATAATTGATATATAATATATTTTATTATATACTGGAAATGTACCCTAGCCTAAGGAAATTACATTTGTAATCTAACTTGTATGTTGTTTTATTTTTATTTATTTTTTATTTTTATTTAGTTTGTTAACAGGTTTATTTAGCATATATAAAATTTAAGGGTCACTAGTATACAGGCATATTGATCACGAGTACAATAGGTAAGAACCGTGTCCCCTAAGAATTTGATGGTTAACCCGATTGAATGGTTTTGGATGTTGTTTTTCATAAAAAAACAAAATTACTTCAATATTTCTGTATTGATTTTTATCTTGTAACGTATTTTGGGGGTTTTAGATGCCAAGGGCTGGAATGTATTCTGGCACTGAAGGAGTTAACCTTGCATTTAATTAGCCGTAACCAAAAACAGTGGTTAAATATGAAATTATATGCAAACTCAGATTTAGATATGGAAACGGGATTATTCAGATTACTTGGATTTAATGGTTGAATTTTAATATTAATGATGAGAATACTAGGGTATTTTCACTTAGTATTGTACAGCTCTGCAGAATGCGAAAGCGCTATATGAGTAAAAATAATAATAAATAATATTCATTGAAAATAAACTGTAGAGCGATAAATATTCTTACCAGATGAAATCGAATAAATTAATCAGACTTCAGGCCTTCTCGGAGAAAAAAAAACACGGTTTTGTTTCGTGGAATCTGGAATACAAGAAGTTAAAAAAGGTTGATATCTTTATTTTATGAGTCATTCGGATGAAAACCTTGAGCATATACCGGTATTTTCTAGAATTCCAGTGAAATTATAGAGAAACAATAATACACACCCATTACAAACATTCATTTTATTTACATTTTTGGTCATGTCTATCAGAAATAAATGTAAAGCAAATCAGGTGCATATCGCTAAATTCGGAGCAAACTGTGCGATTATATATATAAAAAAAAACACAGCCATGATTAATATCAAGTAAATTTGAACTGAATAAATATGTCGGTAGAAATTCGAATAATATAATAAAGTAGAATTATGGCTGAATTTAAACGACTTCAGATTTTAAAAGACCCCGTTTTTGTAAGAGAATATAAATCAACGACTGGCAGTCCCCCCGTGCGACATTAATATATATAAAATATATATATATATATATATATATATATATATATATATATATATATATACATATACACACACACACACACACACATATATATACAATATATATATATATATATATATATATATATATACATACATTTGTATTATAAAGTGGATAGAGAAACCTGTTTTCTTCCCAAGAGTATACTCTGTAGCGCGTATCTAAAATCTGCCATTTAAAAGTGAAGAACAACCACCTTGTAAGAATCCCTATACTGTACTTATATTTTTTAACTTTACTTAGATTTATACATAAAACATTGTTCCCAGTGAATGTACTGAACACCCACAAATTAAATAAGCACAAAATGTTAGTTTACAGGTATTTTTACATTCTATGTTTAAAATACTTTTTTATAATTATAATTTTAGAATTCATTATATATTATTAGTAATAATAAATATTTATTCAGAAGTGTATATGATCTGTCGATAGCATACATCAGAATATCACCAAGTTTAAAAACCCACGTTTATTTGAACCGCTACGTTATTTTCTGCCCCTTGGGGGGGGGGGATTCTAAGAGCAGAGGGAAAAGGCAGTATATAAAATGCAAACGAATCGATAGGAAAATAATAAAAATTAGACGAATAACTAGGAGTGGGGTATTAATGGTGTTATTTCTGGAATTTAACCTTAACTTGGGAAGGAATTGTAACATGCTATTTATATTTAAAGAGAGAAATTCGATTTAACGTCACCTATCAATTTGAGCAGAAATGTTAATTTCATTAATATATAAGTGTATATATATATATATATATATATATATATATATATATTTATATATACTAGTACTCAAGGTGCTTTTATAAAAAAGTTAAAATTATACTATATATATAATATATACTATATATATATATATATATATATATATATATATATCTTACTACACAGATGTTGTCGTTTGCAGGTAAAATATAATAGAGGTAATGGTTATAAAAATATTAATCTTTTCCAGGCAGATAAGATTGTTCTGAAACTCTTATGTTATGTACAATGTACATTTCTAATAAAATATGTAAATCTCTTTGGAATGTATCCAGTTTATAACCTCACAAATATAGTGATTTCCAGCATCTCCCTATAAACGTTAGCTTTATAGACTACTCTTAAACACTGACCAAGCTGTGATGCTTTAGGGACAAAGTTAACCCCCCCTATGCTGTATCACCACAGCCTTTAATTCTAGGTCATATAAACAGATGGATATCTACCTTCAAAAAGATTCTGGGGGAGTTATCTGCACCCCCTAGCAATAAAAGGTACAATTTTTAAACAGACGACTTGGTTGCTGAGTAATTGATAACAGACCCCATGTGTACTGACATAAGACTGAAACAAAACCCTTTCTGCCAAGATAAATGTACCCTGGAAAATGGGACCATAAACTTGAAAGAATACATCTGTCCCCAGCTTTCATTACCTTTATAATGTTTGGTAGGCTTGCTAAAATAAATGATCCTTTGCTATTGTGTAGAACTATCTTAAAGATAAGTTCAACTTCTTTTTTTTCCAACCAGATATGTTTAGATGATTCATTATCATAGACAGTTAGCTGTTAAAAAGAAAAAAAAAACATTCAACAACCTTATAGGAATCCATCACTTTTCTATTTGCTGGATCTGTATCTTTGTGGGCTACACATTTAAATTTGATTGTGTGGTTAATTATTATTTTATCTATACCCCAGCCTGTAACCCATTGGAATAAAGTACAAGATAAACACTGCACCTCCAAATAATGGATTAAAAAATAATACAAAATGTAAAAACAAATCCCCTGATTTATTACAAGTTTCAGCAATATTGATGTGGAGAAATACCCAAGGGAAATGTTCATAATAATGAAATGAGTTGTATTGTTTATTTTTTTATTTTAAATTAACCACTTTTAAGATTATAAGAATGGCTTATTCAAACTCACATAAAATGATTTGCACTGAAACACAGGTATTTAAAATTAATATTTACATGAACCATTATTAGTAATAATAGCAATCATTAATAAAAAGTATATATATATATATATATATATATATATATATATATATATATATATATATATATGGGACATAACACGTCTGATATATACACTAAATCAAATTAGCACACATACATATGCATAGCAGTATAACACATTTATTCACCACGTATTGCCACATGGGTACTCACTTTTAAACAAATATATTAACACGCTCAGACACAAATATTTGTATAGTCACACAAATACACATCCAGTCACATAGAAATACACACCCAGGTAATCAAAAGGGGCAAAACATTGTGGATTGGCTTTTTTAAATAACCCTGATTAAATACTCTCATATCACTGATAAAGTTGCACAAGTGGTCTGATCACATAAAACATTATCAAACGTAAAAGTTCCTTGTGATTTTACTAAAATAAGTACAGTAGCCTGCATTATTTACAAAGCTTTGCTAAAGGAAGACCTTTAAATGAAGTGGTTTAGCAGAGCCTTATATCCCATGCCCCTCTCTCCTTTAAGGTAGCTCAGAGTAAGGCAATTTCCATAAATAAGACATTGTAACCCCAGATCTAATTCACTTTTGGACATCACAGACCCTGATGTGTCACTTTTACAAATGTGTCAGACTGACAGCACTTTAATCGGTTAACCCATTCACTGCCGGGCGCTGGAGGGGGCGTCCATGATTTGAATGAGTAATCCCCAGTCACTTAAAGAGTTAATATGTCAAACACATACTATAAAAACAAATGTTCACCTTCTGACCCTTTTACTAAATAGACAAATCGCTTTTAAACTATAACGTGGCTTCTAATTTTCCATGACCCCTAGAATATTAATGGAAACCAGGCCAGTTTTTTTTGTTTTGTTTTTTTAAATCGGTTTAAATTAACATTTTTTTTTCTGAAACGGTTAAGCCATGATGTAATAACGGAGTCTTTTACAAAATAAACCTTTTTTCCCATTTTCACATGACTTCCAAAATCACACATATCTTCATCAATTTGATCTATAAATTACTAATATCATCCTATTGCCCACATGCACCTGCCTATTGCCTGACAAGGTGCATCTCAGATCAAACCCTTTCAAACCAAAATAAACTGAATAACCAAACAGCAAAAGATAACGCCAAATATTTGTATAATTAACTACAAATATTTGTAAAACCAGTAAATAAAACATACTTTTCTTGCACAAATCAGTTCTTTCAATAGAAGTTATTAGCTTGATCTCATATTAAATTTTGGTGGAGGTAGAATACAATATTTGAGCAGGTCAGCTGTAGATTCAGTTTCTCAAAACTCTACAAAAAGCTTAAAGTTTCCTAAAAAGAATAAAAAATCTTGACCATGCACTAGCTGACATGCACCCAATTCGGACAGTGTCACTTCAATAGAGGAATCAGCTCTGCTTATTTAACTGAATTAAGATCCCATAGCATGGATCTCATCTCTTAATCTCATCTCTTACAGTCCTAATGTAAAACAGAATCATACTAAATACAGGACAGTTTCCAAAGCAGGCAAAGTTTTGTTCCAGTTTTAATCCACTTTAATATGGATGCCCCTAAGCTAACTGTGACAATCAGACCTGGTTAGAAGCAGATCACAGAGGCTGAATGATGGTGCATTAAGTACCTGGTTCAGGTATGTGATCCCACGATGTCAGGGGTAGGTGGATTACTTGATGGGGAAAACACAATTGGATTTCTCCTGTAAATAGGTTTGTGTCCAGAAGTAGGGGCACCAGCAGGCATGCTCTGATCGCTGCCTGTGCTGATGGTGGTCAGGGGGGGCTTGCTGCTCAATTCCAGTCTCTTAAGTGACCAACAAACTCATTCTCCAGGAGCTGCTGCTCTGTGACTCCAAGAAGCCTGTCTGAAACTTAACTGAACTCCTAGTAGCAGCCGCCTCCTTCTTTTAAGCAATCATCGCGCATGCGCAGGAGAAGTGCTCAGCCAGCCCCTTACCGAAAAGACTTCTATCAGCTCTCTGTGCACAGTTCCCCTCTCTGTTCTCATAGAGCATCGCTACCCTAGGGCATGAGGGTCAACACTGGAAATGATAATACATTTACACAATTGTGCAAATGTATCATTAAAACAATAATACTACTACTAATAATAATAATTCATCAACTCTCCATGTATTTTATGTTACACATAAAAATAAATATTAAATGATTATCTTATTTTGTATGTATATAGAGAGTTTGTTAAGGTAAATGATTTCAACAATTAGTAATTCAATTGTGATGTTGCAAAATAAAGTTTGCGCAGGACAAAGCATTCTTCAAACACAACGGTAAAACGTCATTGCCCCGTGTCAGGTAAACATACAGTTAAAATACAACATGATTTATATGTATACGTAGGTATAGGTATATAAATAAAGCATACATGTATAGGAGAGGTAAGTATTTATATATAAAGATGACAGATTAGATAGATGATAGATAGATAGATGATAGATAGATAGATAGATAGATAGATAGATAGATGGATAGATAGATAGATAGATAGATAGATAGTTAGATAGATGGATAGATAGATAGATAGGTAGATAGATAGATAGATAGATAGATAGATAGATAGATAGATGATAGATAGATGATAGATAGATGATAGATAGATAGATAGATAGATAGATAGATAGATGGATGGATAGATAGATAGATAGATAGATAGATAGATAGATAGATAGATGATAGATAGATGGATAGATAGATAGATAGATAGATAGATAGATGATAGATAGATGGATAGATAGATGGATAGATGGATAGATAGATAGATAGATAGATGATAGATAGATAGATAGATAGATAGATAGATGATAGATAGATAGATGATAGATAGATGATAGATAGATAGATAGATAGATAGATGATAGATAGATAGATAGATCATGGCATTTATGAAAGTCCAATGCTTGTTTCTGGTGTATCCGTGTTCTTATTAATGATGAAGTCCACAGCTGTGTATAATTTCGTTGTCCCACTTACACAGACGTTGAGAGAAGCCATACACCGTACATACACCGTACATGACACGTATGATTTAGCTCTTCACATCTGCAACTGATCCACTTTGAATTTCCCTGCGAAATATTAGTCTGATGCTCACAGGACATAATGAGGAGCGAAATGTTTGGCATTATGTTGGGTCCCAGGGGCTGCCTCATAGTCCCCAAGTTAGGAAAGTCCACTTGAAACAATCTGATCCCCTCTTTGCTCCAGTAACCTGATCCCTGCGTGCAGTTTAGCGCCTGCTTAGCACTTCAGAGCTGGTGTTGTGATCAGTTGGGTTATGGGATTCCTACAACAATGTAATATTACACCAAAGGATAAAAGCCCACCACACATCTGCAATTGTGTTTTCTGGAGAACACTCCTTGCTTGTCTGGACCCCAGCACTCCTGTTATCTTACAGATAAAGCCTGTGTCACTAAAAGTGAAGTGAAGCAGAGATAACAATGAGATGTTGACTGACTGCAGGTACAATGGATACAGTATACACAGCCAGGGGTACAAGGTGAGGAGAAAGCACAGCTACTGATCCTGGAGACCACTGGGGCAGGGGGTCCTGCTGCTACATTTGTTTCAAAGGAGGAGTAACGTTAGAACAAGAGGTCATAATCTAAAAGTAGGGGGTCAGAGGGTTAGATGTAATGTATGGAAGCTTTACTTTACTATGAGGGTAGATAAGTGGAACAGCATCCCAGCAGCAATGGGAGACGGTAACACAGTGAGGGAATTTAAACATGCATGGGATAGACATCTTTCTATCCTGAATCTAAGACTAGACGAAGAACATGCATATAACACACACAAACACTGCTTGATCTATTTAAATAAATATAATGTATATTATGTTAAATCATGAAGCTTACATCATGGGTTGCTTTGTTCTCAACAGGCACTAAAGCGTTAACAAACCACAAGTGCAATTTATGAAAGGCCAGCACACATATATTTCTTAACATGGGTGAAGGTTTTTCTTTTTCTAGAAAACTAGTTAAGTTATTAAGAATAGTAAACATGGACATAATGCAAAAAAATAGTAAGGAATTGTCTGAAACAAAAGGATCGTTTTTGGGTAGAATGAAGTTATTGCAACAGACACCAAACACGACAAGGATGTATTTTTTCATTAATGGGTCATGTTTATTCAGAGGGTGTGCAGGGCAAATACAGGTGTATGGCAACAAATGCCAATTGCTCATGACTGACACATCAGAACAATTATTTATACTCATCCTAAGGTTTTATTCGATTTATAAAGCATTTTGAAAATCCTCTGTTCTTGATTGACATAAACAGTGTTTTTGTTAGCAGCTTTTTTTTTTTTTTAAATATTCACTTCTAATTATTTAATAAAGCAAAGTTAGCTGCACGTCTTAAACGTAGGGTGATATATTAATTTATTTACTGTTTTATTTATTTAAACTATTTTAATTGTATTTATTCAATTTCATTTTTTATAATTGCAAAGTACAAAAAATGGAACGTTTGCAATAAACTGCTTACGTGTAATAATTTGTGCAGTACAAAAAAAGGCTAGAAGAAGAAAAATAAGAGTAACTGAGTAAATATTTGTATTACATCGAAATTAAAGGGGAAACCATCTAATATATAACAAATCTATGATTCGTATTAAATAGAAGAAAAATGTGTAAATGTTCGAATTACCTCAATATACGTGTTCTCTAACTATATGTCAGCATGACTACAAAGCGCCACCTACTGGAGAAAAAGATATTGACTCTTTTTATTTGCGTCGCTTTACAACTCGGTCTGCATCAATACTAAAAGATTTCAGTTTCATTTATTATTTAATATTTGTTAAGGGTAATAACGTTTAAGGTATTCTTACAATGTAATTCTCTTACTTCAATCAAACAATCTGAAATAGTTAAAATAGTATGATTTTCTAGTCGAATTAACCAGAAATCCTATCTACTATAATTTTTCAAATATATTTTTCAATATTCCCAATATAATATTTTTTTGCATCAAGCAATTCGGAGCAAAATTCGTACCTCTAGTCTCATATAATTTCTAAGTAACCAGTTTTGCCTTGTTGCTCATTCTTCAGAGAAGTAAAAAATATTTTATAAGCCATTTAGAAGGCAAAATTCTGAAACCATTTTAACATTTTCTGGTTTTATGTATAGTTCCCCCCTCTTGTATTTTATTATTATTATTATTTATTATTATTATTTTGGATAATATAAAAGACAAACCTGTTTATAAATACAAACGAAAAATAGAATTTGGAAAACAAGCACAGAAAGAATAAAAGTTCAATGGGGAAATCAACAATAGACAAAAAGCTGTGTATGTAATAACTTTCTTATTTATACATTCAATATGACGCTATTCATTTCTGCCTTGAAATTAAAGAAGCTAAATACGTATATGAAAGTTTGTACCAAAAATCTACGGTTAACACTATCATTTAGCCCTAAAATACGTAGATCTTTTATACAGCGCTGCAGAATATGATAGCGCCATATAACATCAATAAATAATAATACTGATAATTAGTCGCTGCAGTTTTCTCCCGAATTACTTAGGTGGAGGATTGGGATTATATTTGGCCAAGATGTCTTCTTAAAACAAGAAGGGTATTATTGAAATATCTGCGCATATATATATAATTTTACAAAGCGATTTACCAGCAGAGGACCATATTGTGCCAAGAGCTGCTGTAATAACAGTATGAATGGTAAAGCTCGCCCTGGATTATGTATGACAGTGTGTGTGTAAAGGGTGAGGGGATTATAAACTTCTTGGGAAATTAACTCTTTCAGTGCCTCATTTACTAAACGTGCTAAACTGAGAGTAATACAAAACTACAACGAATTAAGCAAAATTAGGAGCAACCCGCATAGATCCACACATTGTAAAAATATTGAATATGATGTGATTACTGCGCAGAACTATGACCTCATGGAGGATTATAAAATACTGAGTATGTAAAGTACACATTATCTATATGTATATGTAGATACACACATTTAGCTATATGTAAAGTACTGATCTATCTCTCTATCTATCTATCTATCTATCTATCTATCTATCTATCTATCTATCTATCTATCTGTTAATAGGGAGAAATGACACTGCAAGTTCTAAGAACAGGAGGTTTTGGTAGCTGCTCCCATGATATACACATGAGTTTCTAACAAATATATGCTCCCTGTTTAATATTTAAATATCACAGCACAGGCTTACTTAATGTACATATGACACATTTGTCATATGTGATTATCAAATATAATTACAAAACAGCCTAATCTAAGTAAGATGTAATTAATATAATTTATCTATCTATCTATCTATCTATATTGGGTAAGAAGGTGCATTTAAGTTTTAACTATATTTGAAAGGGAGAAAGAGTTAACTCGAAAAAGACGCACACATCGTTGAAGAATTAATAGAAAAGCATTCTATCCTGCGTGATGACGTTAAAGTGACCTCATCTATTTGGTATTAAGACCTGTACTGCTGTTTTCCTTCCTGTACATTGTATAGAAAAAGTTCATAATTTCTAATTGTAAAATAGGTCAGTGGAACCAAGTTTCTTTTTGATCCAAACCAGGTGCAGATGTTTGATATATTTACTCAGCTCTTACCCCTGAAATTTCATATCTCCCTAACTATAACCATATTTCAGAATAATCAATGTTAGGGTTATGACAAGTTTTGACAACCATTTACCCCAATAATCTGAAATACAAACATGTATTTCTCAGTAATTAGACGATTCACAAATTACCATTAATATTAATTAATTGTACAATTAACTCTATTTTCATCAACTACATTATATCTATATATATATATATATATATAAATATATATATATAATATATATAATTAATATATAATATATATATATAAATTATATTGAGGCTCTGATTAAAAAGGCTAAACAGTCAGTTAATAAAAAGTTAGTATTTTCACATATTAACATCTTAGTGAGGCAGAACCAGTTACTATAAGAATCCTTATTAATCAATATTGTGCTTTTCTTTACAATGGTAACCAAATTTCGATTCCCCTTCTAAACCCTTCACAAAATTCCATTTTTTTGTGTGTGTTGTAAATGTGGAGGATTTTAATGGGGTAATAAAGAATAAGGGCATATGCCATTTGTCAGATCTCTTTCACCTTGTACAGAAATTAATAGGTAAAAGTCATAAAGCCCCATACAATAGACAGAGCCCCATAGACGCAGTTTATGCAGTCCATACAAATGGAATTATGACATCATTTTATCTTAAATCGTATTTTCTTCTTCATTATATAAAATGATCTGTTTCTGCCTTTTATTGATATGATACTGATCAGGATTTGTGCTGATAGCAGAGAGACAGGAATAAAATTATGTATATATGTATGTATCGACTCATATTATTTCATGCCACTGATATGATAAATACATTTACAAAAATAAATAAGAAATAAGGTGAAAGCACACCTTATACAATACTATACTACAAAAGAGGAACCCAGGCATGCAAAAGAAAAATCATTCAACAAATCTCTGGTTACCATTAACCCATTGACCACCAAATAATCTGGTAGTGCAGTGAAAATGTTCTGAGCAGTTTGTAAAATATTTCAAAACATCTTTCACTTGATAACTAAATCATGTAATGTATAATATGAACAGTTACAAAGTGAAGGTCAGGTGCATGGTGCTAAATAATTATATTCCAATTACACTAAATAATTATATTCCAATTACAATAGACTAGTACTATTATGAGAAATGCACTGTGATGTAAATGGTTTAGTGGTTGACATGAAAAAATAGTATCTATTTGAATTTAAACCAAAAAATGCATATTTCTTTTAAAGCTGATATGTCTATTGAAGAAGATATGTTTATATTTAAGTGATCTTTTTGCACAATGTACCCTTGAATGCACTAAATTACATCTATATATAGTTATAGTAAATTCTTGTCATTGCCTGAAAACAGAATCTGTGAATACTGGAACATTGCTCCTAGGAGAACAACAGAGTTAGGCTCCTGCCAGCCTTTGGTCTTGACATTTTCATCAACTGATCAACATATAACCTTGCCTGTTGTGTGCCTGGCACAGAACTTGAACCCAGCACCTGAAACCTTCAGGCAGGGTCTCTGTTCTGCCTGCCACCTGCCCAGCTGTGCTGCTGATGCATAGTATTGCAGTTAACTACCTGCTCTGCACTAAGGGCACTTCCACCTGTGGCCACTGAGTGCTGATCACCTGCACCTGGTACCTGTTTAGCAGACTATTCTGTTCTAACCTGTTCTAGTCTGTTTCCCTGTCTATACCTGTGAAGTGTGTTGTTATATGGCTTGCTGGCTTATCTGTGCTGTACTGTGCTGTGCTGTGCTGTGCTGTGCTGTGCTGTACTGTACTGTGCTGTGCTGTACTGTGCTGTGCTGTGCTGTGCTGTACTGTGCTGTGCTGTGCTGTACTGTGCTGTGCTGTGCTGTGCTGTACTGTGCTGTGCTGTGCTGTACTGTGCTGTGCTGTGCTGTGCTGTACTGTGCTGTGCTGTGCTGTGCTGTGCTGTGCTGTTGGACCTGGCTTTGTGCTTACTTGAGCTGCTTATGTGATTTGTGGCCTGCAAGACTGTGCTTTGTAATTGGACTGTGTTCCTGTGTGGGACCCTGACAATTCCTGTTTAAACACCTTGTTTAATGTAATATATATTTCATAGAAAACAATGATACGAAGTAAATACATACTTACAGAGAGAAACATACATGCACACACTAACATGCTAATACACACACTAACACACAATGCTCACACAGTAAGACACACATCCATGCTTCTGGTTTTTTTTTTTGTTTGTTGTTTTTTTTGCTCGGGAAGGGAACATCACCAGCTCTTCCGCTCCCTCTTAGCCCTCACATGCTGGTTGTGTCTCAGCCCTGGGGAATAATGTCATTTCCCTGCATGGCCTGCTGGTACCTATAGCCTGGGGCTGAGGGGCTTGGGGATGCTGAAGTGTGGGCTGTGGTAGCCCCTGTTATATTAGCAGCTCTGGCTGTTGAGGTGCGTACAGTACTATATATGTCTGTGAATAGCAAGAATTGAATGAGTAGTAATTAGTAATTTATTCAGGCATTCTACTATTTATATACAATTAATCACATTTTTAATACCATTTTCATTGTAAACATGATTTATATATGCTAT
Source organism: Spea bombifrons (assembly GCF_027358695.1). Classification (NCBI taxonomy): domain Eukaryota; kingdom Metazoa; phylum Chordata; class Amphibia; order Anura; family Pelobatidae; genus Spea; species Spea bombifrons. Next base: position 111,424,037 of record NC_071089.1, read on the forward strand.
GCTAAGCTAAAATATACTTGACTGAGACGGTGATGGATATGTCCCTTTCAGTAGAATGCTGTAAGCAACTTTAAACATTCATGGGATAGGCATATGGCTTTCCTGAATATAAGGCATGACCAAGGACTGAATAATGTTTAAGGTTTTTACAGTAGGGCAGGTTAGATGGGCCGCATGGTTCTTCTCTGTCATCAAATTCAGTGTTTCTACAATCTTTTTCATTTTAGTAAATGAAAGCAATGCCGTTTTGAAAAGGAGGGACAAGAAATCCTTTCTAAACCTTCACTTTTTGATGATCTCACACATTCTTCTGCAGGGAGTAAAGCTGTCGCTGACAGCGGAATTGTACTGAACTATTAAGCTTTAAATTGTCACCGCCTTGGGTTGTCTGTCTCTGTAGTTTTCTGCATGTGTAGTTTTTCAGTAGGAAATATCAGCCAAATGACGGCACACAATGGTGATTGCAGTTTAATGGAACTAAATATAATACACAGCCTATAATTGGGGCAAAACAGCGATATCCATAGAAACGATGGAGAGTAAAAAAAAACAATGAATATCCTAGAAATTGAATTTGACAGCAGATAAGAACCATTTGGTCCACCTAGTCTGCCCATTTTTCAGTCCTTGATCTGGTCCCATTGTGAGGATGGCTTTATCTGTCCCATTCTTGTTTAAATTCACTCATTGTATCAGCCTCTACCACCCCCCTGGGAGACTGTTCCATTTAGCTACCACCTTTTCAGTAAAGCAGAACTTCCTTACATTGCCTCTTATCCTCTAGTGTTAGACTATGAGCTGTTTTTCCTGTTCCTCCTTTGAAATAATCTTTCCTCCTTTACTTTGTTAAATCCATTTAAGTATTTAAATGTTTCTATTGTATCTCTTCTTTCCTTCAAGCAATACATACTAAGATCCCTTAATCTTTCCTGACAATGTTTTATCCAAACTCTCTCCAATATGTGAATATCCTTCTGGAGATGGGGTCTCCAGAACCGTATAAAATATTCTAAGTCAGGCCTGACCAGAGATCTGTAGAGGGGCAGAACCCCCTCCTTCTCCCTGCTACTAATGCCTCTCGTTATACAACCCAGCACCCTGCTTGCTTTTTCAGATGCTTTATTGCATTGTCTGCCTACATTTTAAGTCATCAGAAACGATTACTCCTTGACGGCCTATTCCTTGTAGGTCTAGTGATATGCAGATGTCAAAACGTATGTAATACTTTGTATTCGATCAGATGTGTGTATCTTTTTGAGCTGTACTGTAACAATGTTTAAACCTTCGTTATGATGGTCACTCACCCTTGGAGAATCTAACCTAATAAAATATAAGTGACAAAAAAAGAAATAATTACTGCCAGGTCCCACTCTTCCATTGTCACTGACAGTACAGTGCCACCAATGCTGTATTCTGCCTTGGGATTTATATGTCCCAAGTGCATTATTTTACATTTATCAACATTAAACTGCTGCTGCCACACTCGTGACCATTTTAATTTGCGTAAGTCATTCGCCACTTAAGAGATCTACCCTGTTGCACACCTTTGTATCATCTGCAAAAGACAAACCATACCATTAAGACCTTCTGTAATATCACTAATCAAAATATGAAAATGTATGTACCCCGCTAATAACAAGTCTCTCCTAACTACAACCTTCTGCCTCCTATGCCTCAACCACTGCCTTATCCATTAACCCTTTATATCAATAAAATATTTTTCTAATCCACTTAACAATTTAATTATATGCAGAATACAATAATTATATGAATACATTAATTTGATTGAAATGTGCCTACTATTCCTGGTCTCACGCTACATGAGTATAAAAACACAACATGTGACCTGTCTTACTCAGGTGTCAGTCACTCTTATGTCCTAAGGTAGCCCCGTGGCTTTAAAGTGTCATGGCCGGGTCGTTATCCCCTGCTTTTCCATGTTTACTGAAAAGGTAAATTAACAGCAAAAAAAAATTAAAAACACAGAAAAAGGAAAAGTAACATGAAAAATATAATAATTTTACAGGATCTTCATGAAAAGTCTATTGGTCTACCATATGAAAACTAATATTATTTATCACTCAATTTACCTTTGTCCCCTTTTTCTGCTGCTCTGCTTAATATCATTTTTCCTTTTTTTTGATTAAGTGGAATGTAAGTGTTTTCTCTGCATAAAGGGTTTGGATAAGAATACAAAGCGTAATAGAAACCATCAACATTCGTTGTAACAGCTGTACGGTTTCAGACTGTTCCTTTTCACATCAATCAATATTTTTTTTTTAACCTAATAAACCTGAAAATTTGACAATTTCGAAATGAATCTTCCAAATTTAAATCTATATTCCGAATGTAAAACAAGTGAAGTTTATTTTGAAAATATTGGATTTTTTTTTTTTTTTAATGGATGCAAATCATTTATTCCATGGCCTTCAAGCCAGATTTTCACTTTATAAATATTCCCAGCTGTTCCGTGGCTAAGAAGTCATGGGAGTTGAAAGTTATGTTGTGTCCAGATATCTTGTGGAAACATCTTGACATTTAAAAAATATACCTTCTATCTATTGGCCAACAGCTATCACAATCCCAGCACATACTTTAATCGCCCTGAGAAGCAATAGTTTAAAAGCCTTGCCTTATACATTATGACTTATTGTATTGAGGTCATAATGTATATTTAAGGTGTTCCATTCAGAAAAAAACTCATAAATCAGTTGTATCAATCACCTGATAGCTGCTGTAAAAGTCATAGAATCACATTATGATTATTTGCTAATTATTTATCTCCTTTAAAGACGCATTGAACAGTCTCAAAACAGATTAAGAACCACTTTTGAAACACGTAAAAAAAGGGCCATTAATAGACACAAAGTAGATTAGAGCTTCCTCAGGTACGGGGAAATGAGTGAATTTTGCTTTTCTTCAGTTTCAGTTAGTTGCAGTTCCTCATATAACCACTAGGTGCACCGAGTAACACTGACGATTAGCATTTCCACCAATGCTGGATTCTTTCTGTGCCCATTTCATGGTCTTGCCACTGTATTGCTTGGTTAGGTGGCAATATACAGAGGCATAAAACTGGTGATATATCAGAGATAGATAGACCATTCCTTTATCATGCATTATACGGGTCAATCAAATTTCACATTCAGAATTAATATTGTACGGATTATACAAGAAATGCACTTGTACATTGTTGTCCGCACAAATAAAATATCTCACCGTGTCATAATAAACTTCACGTGGAGTTTTCCAACCTAAGCCAGATTTATGTCACTTTCAATTTTTTTTTACAAGTCTCGGTTGTATGCACTACTAATTAAAAGCACTCGTTATTACCAATATGAATCGTCCCCACAGCCTATTATAGGTAGTGTCTGTTAAGTAAACAATTATATGACAGATGATACATTAGCCTACATAAATTCTGTAGAGACCTAGTCGATATAGCTAGCATGTGTTTAGTTTTATATTCTAGAGATGATGCTTGTTAAACACATGGCGTGCTCTCCATCTTCCAAAGACACGTCTAATAATAGATCTCAGAAATTTACCTTGTAAACGTATATAGTGTAGTAATTAATACTACTTTGTTTCCATGTTACATACGTATAAAGTTATACCAGACAGATAAGATAATTTATAGGAGGGCCACACAGCAGTGGTGTATTTACCTTCAGGCCTTGGCAGGGCAGGGAAAGGCGTAGGTCTGAGATGAGGCTCCCATGTTGTTTTTCTCCTTGTAGTGCCGCCTGCCGCCCCCTCTATGCCGCCGTGCTTTCTAGTGGGCGTCAGGATATGACATCATAACGTTAGTCCACTAAAGGGAGCGGTGTGCGGAAGGAAACTATAGAGGACCGTTCCAACTTGGCACAGCCTTTCCATAGTGTTAATGGTCCGGTTGGGTTAGATTACACCACTGTCACACAGAGATAATTTATATATGTTATTTGGATTGTGTCAACCTAGGACAAAGTAGTGGACTAAGAAATGGCTATTTGGTCTAAGAGATGTTATTAGATGGCGATAGCTTTTAATGGCCGAGACATAAAAAGATGTGGAGTCGCATTAGCTTTCAGGACCTCAAAAATCACATGGAATCTTAGAAGTCCATAAAGTTTATCTTTTTCTATGTTGGTCCGATAAAAGAAACCACCTTCTACTATAGGTTCCATATTCTCATTAACCATTTCGGCTATATTATTTTTCCTTGGTCTGAGACCAAAGTGATTACCAAATTCGCTATGCTAGCAGAAAGCAGACTAGTAGGTTTAACCATCCTTTTCCAGGTCGCGGATGATGCCGTTGGCGTTCCACGACAGCTGCAAGACCAGAGACCTCATATTCAGAACAGATGTGCAATTAACAAAATTGTTGTATAAAACCAAATCACACATTTGGCTGTCCAATGAAAATCTTATGTATTTATATCTTATGTATTGTTTTTGTTTATCTGACTACTGGGGGTCTACAAAGACATTTTAAAGGATGTAATAAACTCACATATTCTTCCTGGCTTCGCTATGCATTATAAAAAGGCTACATCCAGCAAGATTCCCATTCAAGAAAAGCTATAAGCTGGCATGTCTACCCGCATTAACCAAGGTTCTTCATGACCTACTAGAGGGCTAGGGCTCTCCCTTTAACTTCACTATACCGAGTTCCAAAGAACACTGTCACCCCTTGGTGCACAGCATCAGGAGAACTTTCAAAATGTGCTTTTGTTCTATATAACAGCTCTGGAACCAAGCTGCAGAGATTCCTTCAGAAAGTCCCGAGGTACTCTTAGCTGGTATTAAAGAGAGGAGAGCCTATGTGTCCTTCTTCAGAGAATCATTCTACAGATAACTGGCTTCTTTTTTAACTACTTTATAATTGGTCACTCACTTATAGGACCATTGACGTACCTGGTACGTCATTAGCTAAATTAGTCTAACTACAGCCTGGTGTCCCCTCTGTGAGCAGGAGCCAGAATCATTCCAAGATTACAGTGTACCTGTGTTTGGAAAAAATAATACAACAAAAAAGTTGATAAATTAAAAGTTAAGAAATACCCCAATAATGTTGCCAATACATCACTAGGGTTACCCTGAATATACAAGAGAGATCCTTGGGGTCTACAAAGTCCACGCTTGATTTACTGCCATTGCACAATATCCAGTGCAAAACAAAAAACAACCTGAAAAAAGTTAAAAAGTAGATAAGCAACCAAAAAATAAAAAAGTAAAAGATTAAAAAAGAAGGGCTTATAATATCCCTACTCTTTGTAAAAGAAAATCCTTTGCTGCCCAAAATATTGTTACGAAATGTTTTGTTTTGTCCATCGTGAACCTAAACAAATGTATACATGTGAGGTATTACTCGACCGGAGGGATGTTACTAAATGTCAACTGAGTTTTTCTTTTTAGCAGTAGCATTTATGATGACTAAATTAGAAACATAGAATTTGATGACAGATAAGAACTATTCAGCCCATCTAGTCTGTTCATTTATCTTGCTGTAAAGAATCAGAACGTAATCAGTCCTTGGTCTTAGATTCAGGATCCATACACCTATCTCATGCATGTTTACGTTTCCTTACTGCTTTAACCTCTACAACGTCTACTGGGAGGCTGTTCCACTTGTCTACCACCCTACCAGTAAAGTACAACTTCCTTACATTACCTTTAAATCTCTGGCTCCTCTTGTAGATTGTGACATCTGGTTCTAACATTTCTCCTCATTTCCTGATTTTCTTTACCATTTTAGTCGACCTTCTCTGAAAAATGCAAATGTGAGCGTGTGTAAAAATGTGTGCCGGTGTGTATGGGGCCATTTGGCTTTACCTACCCCCCCCAGGCAAAAGGCAGTAAAATTATAATGCTAGAATGCTGAAATAAAGCCGCCTATAGCACATCTCAAAGATAACATACTCAATGGATCCGGTCCAATTATATCTAAAATCTTAATCGGAAAGAAAACCTGTTCGGTATAACATAGAAGAGCTATTACTATTGGTTCATTCCTATTTGGCTTTCAGAGGTATGTCCATCATCACTCTGTTCCGTTCTTTTAGATGCACTTCATAAGTATTGCCTGTGTGGGAAAACATGTAGCAGAATGATGTATTTTTGTAATAATCAAATAAGTGTGGAAAAATTCTGCCGTGACATTTATTTGGCCGTTAAACCCAATAACTGAAATAATATAGAAATTTAAATGCATGCTGTGACATGGCTACTATTTTTTTTCCTCCGCATTTATGTTTCACGGGGTATTTTTGAGTTTGGTCACATTTACATATAACTATACAACGAGACGTATGATATTCTTCACTGTGTCTTTCAAATCATTATTGTATAAAGAATATATTGGAATATATATTGAGCAATGTTTAAAGGGACAGGGAGCCCCCTAAATAAAGAATGAATAAGAAAATACTTTTTAAGTAATTTTGTGCAAATTTTAAAAGAAAAAACTGGATGAATGGAACATGGGGTGGAGGAAAGCTGCAGCGCTGCAGAATCCCCTATGCATTTGTAATGGGAACAGCCCATACTGTAAGGTTAAAGAGACCCCTCATCTGTTGTACGCATTAAAGTGGTTATGATGGCTGAGAGTAGGTTCTCACCCTATTGAGAGTGTGCCTTGACGTGGCGGGTGAGCTTAATTATGCTTTGGCCAATTCATATAACCAAAACCTCTCATTTATATTATGTTTATATATTTGTTGCCAACTTTATTAGGGTAAGAAGCGCAGACAGTTTTTGTTTTTTGTATACATTGTGCAGCCAATACACTATTTCTTGCAGCATGCTTACACCTGTTTGGTAGGCCTCGTATTACACATTTGTATTATTTGAGCCTGAGACTAGCTTAGCGCACCGACATTTTTTCTTTTCCATGATGGCTGGAGTGTCTACCTTAAAGGTAGAGCTTAATATACCTCCTTTATTATAAAGTACTACCTATATCTTCATTAGATGAAGTTGAACAGTAAAATATTATTCTCTATGTCTAGACATGAAAAAAGAGAATAATACACATACAGTGATATTCTGAGTGAATAAATTAAGTAAAGGATGATGGTGGGACAGATGTCCCCACAAATTGTAGTGCAATAGTACAGTCACACACGCTAATTCCTCCACAATGCCAAATACTAACCGGCGTATGAATGGACCCTGTCACAATTGGAAATGGGAAACTATTATCTGAAAGTATTTATAAATGATCAAAACAGCCTTAAAATGAGAATAATCCATATAACATGCGTGAAAACAAATTTCTCAATGGTTTCTTCAGGGCCATCTTTGACAGGTCCAGAGAAAGGCCCCCATGTACCTTCAAAGTGCTACCACCATCACGTATAGGGGCACAAGGCATAGCTACCATTGGCCCAAAGATAAGTCTGGGTTCCTATAGCTGTACTTTTGACCCTGTGTTGAAGAGGACCCCAATTTTCTTAGTAAATAAGAAATCTGTATTTCTTCCATGCTGTATTTTACCTGTTTCAGCTTGAAAATTAATGAAGGGGGGAAAAAAAGGCCCAGGTTTACTTCAGATCTGGTCCAATGGAAACATCTTGAAAATATCCCAAGAACAGAAATGGCAGCAGAAACTATGAGTCAAGATGACAAAAAATAAGTTATCATCATGGAGGGACTCATTGGCAAGACCGAGGGAGAAGGACCAATCAGTTACATGGATCTTTTTAAAGAATTCATTAATATTTTTTAAAAAATAGCTTAGACGCCAACCAAACAAGCAAATATTAAGTGAAGAACATACATTTACCTGCACAAATTAAAAAAAAAAAAGCGAACAGCTAAAATAACAATCTTGAAAACAGTATGAATTAGAAATATAAGGCCGGGGGAAGCTACACAGCAGGTGGCTAGACAAGCAATATATTGAGCGAAAAGAAGGAAAAATATTTTTTTTTAAAAAAAGCAAGTGGAAACTTTTCCCTAAATACCAAAAACAGGGGTGATGAAAGAACTGCAATGTGTCACCCTGTCTAGAAAGGTGAGAAAGTATTAGGAGATTAGAATGCAACCATTACAGGGTAACTCCGCTGCTTTAGAAGAAAGAACCAGGAAAGTGGGGAATTTAAACTTGCAAGATGACTTTGTGCCAAAAAAATGGGTATTTGTCTCAGGAGGGAAGCATGGCAACTTTAGCGTGGCATTTGAAAAAAAAAAGCCATAATGAGCCAATCCCATTTTATGAAAAAGAAATAAGGAGATTTGGAAGGAGCGATTTACAAAAGAGAGGACAATTATCCGCAATACCCATAAGCCCTCGCCTAACTCCAGCAGTCATGCTAACATGAAGTGACTTTGGCTTCCATGTAATTATGTAGGGATTTCATTTATTGCAAAGAATATTTTTTTTTAGGAATATAACAATGAAACATGCCAGATAACCCCAGGTTCCATGTGAGTAACACATGTGGTAGGATACGCAGGAGAGTTGAACAATGGCTTATACTAGGTTACATGAGTGTACGATTCCAGTAAGCTGGTTCATTTATACGTATGGTACAAATATAGCATCTATGAATATGTTGATTTTAATAAAACTATCGTATTTTGTTTATTAGTAAAATTAGATTACATTGTTGCATTAAAAATATAAATGTATAATGTTACAATTAACGGTGATGCACTATAGTGAAAAAACTAGGTGATGATGCACTTCTCTTTCGCCCGTGAATCTATCTGCATTATTCTGGTCTCTCGGTGCACTTCTGTAAAAGGGAAGATCCAGGGTGGGAGGGGGGTTGGAAGCTTCTTCCTATCCCTCCAATTGGGGGAAAGGGTGTGTCCGGAGGGCCCGCCCATTTACGGAAGTTCACCAGGAGGACAGGTTCACAGAAAAGCAGATGAAGAAAGAAGACAGAAGAAAAAGAAGAGGCCAGAGAAGAAGCAGAGCAGCAAGAAATGAGATGGGGACTCGGAAGGGGACGGCGGAGATGTTAGGGAGACATTGGGAGAGGGCATGAGAAACTGGGAAGATTAAGTTAAAATGAACGGGATTATAATATGTGCTTTCATGCAGCAATAGAATAGCGAATCTATGGTTTGTAGAGATTGTGAAATTCATGTTGTGAAATATAGAGCTTTTCCTACATAGCAAAGCTATCTTCATATATATATAATAATATATAATTGCTCCAATATGATAATATAAATTTTATAATATATAATGTATAATAATGTATATTTTGTTCTAATATACTGATGATATAACTATGATTTGTGAAAATGCTCGTTTCTTCAGCTTCCTGCAGGATGTGTAGCGGGAAGCCTTTCTGTCATCGGTTTAGCTAATTCTACAGAAAAATACCAAAGAGACACATCATCTAGATACATTACGCCTCATGGAGTCCACACTGTTACATTGTGTCTGTCAGAAATCACTATACAAACTGGGATACAAAAAAAAAACCACACTTCTACTGCTATCTGTAAGAAAATATATATTATCAGGGCATACTCTAAATCATTATATGGAACAGCTTGCTAATTGTTTTTCTTTGTACATAAATTGTGCTTTCAGATAAAAAGATGGCACCCCAATTAAGGAGTAACCGATGTCAGTGGTTGGGTTCTCCACCAACCTCCCTGTGTTACTCCTTCTTCCTGCTACCGGGTCCAAGTCAATCACAGTTTTGAGGCAAGAATGCCAAAAATCCCCAAAAAGCAGACATAAATCATACATTCATGCACTACCTAGGAAGAAACCTTTAGGGTTAACACCAACAGTGAATTAGCTTTTTAGAATCAGAATGCGTTGACCATACTTTAACCCCTTAAGGACAATGGGCGGTCCCTAAACCCATTGAAAACAATGCATTTTGAGCCCGTATATGTACGAGCTTTGTCATTAAGGGGTTAAGGTATATTCTTTATGTTCTTCTCTGTTGATACTGCGTGAAATGTGAACGGTTATGAGACTCATATTTTTGCATTTACAGGTTATTTTATTGTTTACACAAAAAATATTTTTCTTCTGGCGCATTGCTTAGTTAGCAGTTTCCTTTTTTTCTAATCTACTATTGTTGCCCCATAAGCAGAATTATCACAGGTTTTTAGATGCCCGTAACACTGCTTGAAAAACGGCAAATGATACGATATTAAAGTATTATCAAATCAATATTAAATCAGTCATTTTAATATATCACTTGAGCTTTCAGATGATGCTTGGTCCACCAAAGAAAATGGCATGAAATTGGTCTGATTCCAACTAAAATTGTCTGACTCTACTCTTTGAATCTGCATAAGAATACTGGAAATTCTAAACCTGAAACATATTTTTATGTTTAAAATATTATTTGAAAGTATGTGTGCAAGGAAAATATGGTTCCAATTCCAACATAAGTAGCCAGCTACTAACAGCTCACTGGACATTATCCATTCGGAGTTGATAGACATCTGGCTAACGTCTCTAGACTTGTCTAGCGCTGCCTTTACATTTTCGAGCTTACTACTGAAATAATTATGTCCTCCGAAAAATAATTCATTTTTTTTTTCAGTGAAAGGGAGAGGAAGTTGTAAATGGAGCAGGTTTGTTTGTCCCCGTTAGCGTATGAATAGCCATACGGTTGCCAACTGGTGGTCATCCATTTTAAGTTGAAAGTTCAGTGGACACCTGTGGAAGGTTCATCATGTGTTGACCAATAAGGATGTTGCAAATAAAGGAACATTTAGTTTATATTTTGGAAAAGAATGGAAAAAATTGTAGCGTTCCATGCGTGACACTAATTTCCTGATGCCTTGCAATAGTTAAGCGGCAGCCAGTTGGCCTTTCCCCAAGAAGAGTTGAAAGGCTATATTCCAACTGTGTCATATTTGTCCCTCACTTGGTATGTTTAGTTTTAAATAGCATATTTCTAAAGTAATAATGGAAAGAAGTGTGCCTTTGGGATAATACTTCCTCTTCCATTACAAATAGCGTACAGACAGAATGTTGGTTTGTAGCCATTTGCATCCAGAAGGTCATAAGTTAAACATGCCAGATCCGAGTTAATATTCAGACACTTAGCATAGTAAAAGTGCTATTCTTAGTTAATAGAATTTTTGTGCTTGGTCTACAATAGATATATTAAGAACTTGCATAACAGGAAAGCTGTTTATGGTTATCAAGCAAGTAGCAATTTGGCAGTCACGTCCAAAAAAAAAATGACTATCGAGTGTTGAAAGATTAATGGCCGACTGGCCTTATTACTTACGTTACATTATATATGCAAAGTTTTTAATAGGAAAAATATTCCTTACGGGTAAAACACCAGCAGAACAAATAAAGTATATTTTCCAAGCATGATTTCAGATCAAGGGGACAAGGTGATATCAGTTAAGAACCTGGGCTAGAATTTGGATGTTGTTTGTTGTGCTAAAGGTTAGGGAATTTACAATACAATATATATATATCTATATCTATATATATATATATATATATATATATATAGATATAGATATATATATATATATATATTTATTTTGTTTGCTGTCTTTCAAATAAATGATTTTTTATATAGCGTCTCAATATAATTAGTGAAATACACACAGTATAGTCAAAACCACAAGCAAACCTGTGCATCGGTGTCAGCCGGTGTGACGCTCACTAGAATACATACTACAAATAAACACATTCACAGAAAAAAAAATGTAGATTTTTCTTATATTCAGCAACCCCTGCAAGCATATCTCTGCTGGCCGAGTTCATTTTTTCATAGTAAAGACAAGGAAAATTGTAGGTCCATTGACCATTACCATCCGCCAGGTCACTGATAAAACACAAAAGAAATATTCATGTTCACTATAGGTACAAGCACTACACACACATAAGGAGAGGAAAAATGGGGGTCCCTTACCATCAGTCAATTTATATTCATAAGATGTTTTAATTCAAATGTTTATTATAATTAATAATAATAAAATCTTTAATTAATATAGTGCAAACAAATTATGCAGCACTTCTTTATTATAATTATTATTAATAATAATAAATAATAATAATATCTTTAATTTATATAGTGCAAATTATGCAGCACTTCTTTATTATAATTATTATTAATAATAATAAATAATAATAATATCTTTAATTTATATAGTGCAAATTATGCAGCACTTCTTTATTATAATTATTATAATTAAAAATAAATAAAAAGAATATCTTTAATTTATATCGTGCAAATTATGCAGCACTTTTTACAGTCCATACATTCAAAGGCCATGACAAAACTAGAATTGACAGACTGATACATTAAGTAAAGAGGGTCCTACTCGCAAGCTTACAATCTACATGGATATTAGTGAATCAAGAGCATTGCTGGCATTGTTCATCAAAGTCAATCATCATAGTTGTTCGTTCTCGTTATAATGTCAATTACCTAAATGTAGCCAACCAAAGCACACATCCAGATACAGCATTTACAACACAATACACAGAAGCATGTGGGTTGTTGAAACTAGAAATCATCCTTACAAAAGTTTCTTATGGCTGGTAGCAGACACATGCACAGTATCTCATGAATGATGAAAATCCAGACCGATGTTCCACCAATTAAAACAAAAACATTGCTCAATGTGATGATTAGGTTGCTGCTTCTGACACAGAGAATGAAAGCAATAACGAAGAAGTATACTTCTTCTACATATGTCACTATAGTTGATAGTTAACACATTTTCAGTCCTGGAAATTCCCATGCAGTCCTACATGGAAAAACAATTTGCACTAACAGTCCCGTTGCGGCGAAGAAACATTTAAGTGTGCCTCAAAAGTCATCCACCATGACTAGTGTCTGCTTCTTTTATGACCGCAGTGTTGTTGTTCCACTGATATGCTCCACTTTTCTTTAAAATGAAAGGATTACAGCTACTACTTCCACCTCTGATTTGGACCTGATACTTAACAGCATTTTTATTTGAATGTCCATCCTCCTATTGTAGAATCAAGTGGTTAATGTAGTGGGGAAATCATTTTTGAACAATTCTTTAAAAACTGATCTATACAAACTATATGACTATTATTGTCTATTTCAAAACTATTTGAGTATGATTAAGTCCTCTGTTGTAATTTCAGACTCAGAGTGAAACAGGCTGGCAGTGGAATATACTTTTATTCTGTATAAAACAGAACAAGTACATTAATAAGTGTAGGTTGAATGGAACCAGGTGCAAGCAGGAAATAGTACTGGGAGATGAGAGTTGGTGCCCATGTAGACATGTCTTCAGTTTCCTTCAGTTTAGCGTCTCTGTGTTCAGTTTTCTATACGTCTGCCCTGATGGTGGTTGCAAGAAGATGCTGGTGTTGATCCGAGAAAGGAAAACATCATGAATTTTGTGCACAGACAGGCAAGGCTGAAATGTTATGTTTGTTCTTAGCATCCAATGGATTCCACCCAACCAGACGGAGAGAAAAGGGGTGTAAGGGCTGTGTATATGTGTGTTTGTAAGCTAGTGTGTGTTGATGGCCAGTGTGTGTGTATGGGCAGTGTATGTGTGTATATGTGTGTTTATGGGCACATGTGTGTAAGGGCTGTGTATGTGTATATGCATGTTTGCGGGCACATGTGTGTAAGGGCAGTGTATGTGCATGTTATATGTATTTGTATGTGTTTGTAAGCTGGTGTGTGTGCATATGTGTGTGTAAAGGCAGGGTTGTGTAAGGGTAGTGTATGTGTATATGCATGTTAATGGGCAGGTGTGTGTAAAGGCAGTGTGTAAGGGCAGTGTATGTGTATATATATGTGTGTCTTTGTAAGCTGGTGAGTATGGGCAGTGTATGTGTGTAGATCATTATAGATATTTGTATGTTTGTAAGCTGGTGTGTGTGTGTATGTGTGTGTAAAGGCAGGTTTGTGTAAGGAGAGTGTATATGTATATGCGTGTTAATGGCCAGATGTGCGTAAAGGCAGTCGTGTGTAAGGGCAGGGTATGCGTATATGCGTGTTAATGGGCAGTTGTGTGTAAAGGCAATGTGTATGTGTAAATGTGTGTGTAAAGGCAGTGTGTAAGGGCAATGTAAATAAAATAACCTCTGTAAAAAAATAGCTGGGGGGGCACAATTTTCCATTCTTGCCTCAGGCGCAAAAGGAGCTAGCTACGGCTCTGGGTTTTCTAATGAATTCCTCTTCCAACTGATGCGTCCCAGCTTAGGCTTTAAGTAGTAAGGACTATAACATATATGATTACATGTTTAAAGTACATAACAGTCATGTAACATTAAAACCTGTAAATATACACTGACATAAGTCTCTCCCCTTCATCCCCAAATGGAACCCTTTGTATTAATTAGGGCCTTAGGTAGCTGATCTAATTGCTTATGGGTGACCAAAACATGAATCTCATAGCTTTCAGCTTCCTACTATGCCTTATTGTAAGGATAACCCTGTCCTTCCTCCCTATTTCTCCCTTTTCCCTGTTTGCTACATTATGCTGAGGCATTCCATTTCAGTTCGGGAATGTGCCTTTTCGGGGTTTTTTTTTTTAGAATATTGAGAGTATGTAGAAACCATTTGAAGAAAGCACATGTGCGCTGTTCAGTAATGGATGTGAAACTAGCAATATAGGCACCACCTGAGAGCAACGATAATCAGTCATTAGTGTATTAGACCTTGCTGGATTTCTGGATTTCACAAATGATGAGTATACCGTATGTTTCGGGGGATATAAAAATGTTCGTTTTTATTGCTGGGGTGAAGCAATCATGAAATGTAGCTAAAAAAAGTCTTTTTTTTTTTTCATATGCTTTATTTTATATTTAATTAACTGGCATTATAAATCCCGAAAGGAAACAATGACAAGCAAAAAAAAAAAAAAGAAAAGAAAAAACGTTGGCACCAATAATTAATGATGATTCAGAAAATGGAATCTGCAACTTCTTTGGTTACAAAGGCAATTTTCTACTACAAGCAGCTGCACTTGTAGTTTGTATCTCAAAGGGATATGGAATTCACCTATTCCATGCCAGAAAAAATTCTTCAAGACAAGCTGCAGGTGCTGTCGATATTTTTATTTAATATTCTTTCTTGCAGTTCAGCACATTCATAATCCAGGCGGAATACTCATGGTACATTTCTCCATACAGCCTTTAACCAGGTGCAATTAATACGAGTATTACTTTTATATATCAACTTTCTAGGACTGTGTTTAACCTTCCCCCCTCAAAAAAAATAAAAACTAATACAAAATAATAAAAGGGTAATGCATACATTTGTTTTGTTTCATAACTCCCTAAAATTGCATTATTTATTACATAATCGTTGCATGAGCCCAAAATCAACTAATTTTTCATGTATTGCTTTCGACATGTATGTCCGGTGATAGTAAGTCCGGTAGTAGAAACAAAACTGTAGTTGCATTTGTGAGCTAATTTATCAATATATATTATGATCAATTGAATCAAAGGACTTTGCAAAATCTGACACCATTATGAAGGTGAATAAGCCCACCATTCATAATGATGCCTCCAGAAGTTTTGAATGTTCCTACTTTGCACCAGTGAGTAAAACGTTATTAGCCCCTTAACTTCTAGATTTTACATCCTCTGGTGTTAACGCTGGAGGACAAACTATTATATGTCCTCAGGAGGGCTATATTATTTTTGAGGTAAGGCAGATTAAGCTTGGTATCTTATCTGAAGGCCGCGGCTAAATTTTGTGGCCGCAAGCTAAGCATGATAGTGCTCAAACTGAACACTGTCACATTCAGGGGATTTAAATGCCTGAATTTCTGCCATGTGAAAACTTGTACCATGGGAAAACTTTCTTCCTCATATTAGACCGTTAGGTACAGAGGACAATTAATTAACTGAGATGGTGGAGAATAAGTGGAAAAGCTTCTCAGCAGCAGTGGTAGACATTGGGAGGGAATTCAGGAATGTATGGGACATGCATTAGTCTAGCCTGAAGATAGTTCAAGGCCAAGGAACTGATAAGTTGTGAGCTTTTCCAGGAAATGTGAATGGTTTCATGAACGGAAGAGTTCTCAACTTTCATAATATTTTGTAGACTCGTGCATTCGAATTTATTAGAATTTTAGTTTCACAGAAAATTTTACAATTTTGTTAATTTGTACCTGAAATGTCTGAAAACGAGGAGGGACCCCATCCGATACAGACGAAAGCTTATCAGAGAATTCTTGCTTGTGTTTTGTTGTTTTTTCGCTTTCTCACACTCTTTCTTTGTCTGTCTCAATATCTCCCTAACTTCTCTGCCAACCATATCCGTGTCCCTGTCTCCTTTTTTACAGACTCCGCTTCTTGTCTTGCCTCCTCTAGTTATACTGTCTTCTGTGTTCTTTTTTCTTTCTTGGAGCGATTCTGCAAAAAAGAATGAAGCCTCTACCTTGATTGGAGGAATGGAGAAGAGGCTGTCCATGTGGGGCACCCCTTGGCTCCACCCTTTTGCGGAAGTATTGCTAGAGGCCAGAATAATGCAGACGGATACACAGAGAAAGAGAAGCATTTCTGCACTCCTCTTTCTCCATTAATCTGTCTACATTATTCCGACCTCTTGGAGCCCACAGGGACAGCCTCTTCTCCATTCCTCCAGTCAAAAGATGGGCGTCCACAGAGGGCCCGCTGTTTTTGCAGAAGTGCTCCAGGAGGCCTGGACAACACAGTGGATAGCAGAAAGAAGAGACGAAGAACAAGAAGAGGCAAGACAAGAAAAGGTGACGCAGTTGGAGGAGAAGGTAAGGAGACCATGAGAGAGAGTGTGATAGAGTGTAAAAGATCGTGAGAGTGAATGAGAAAGTGTCAGAGAGAGTGTAAGAGAGTGAATGAGGGTGAGTGACAATTAATTTTGTTTCTGAATTGAAATTTTTAAATTGAAATAAAATTTGTTATGGACCAAAAGCGAATGGACCAAACGATTGGACCAAAAGCGAAACAAAAGTGGCAGAATGGTTTTTGGTCCATTTGCACAAGTCTACTATTCTATGTTTTAGCTTTTTCTATATTGCAGTTTTTCTTGTAAGGATGATTGTTATTTCATTCCCAGCATTGATACTGTCAGATGTATTTCTTTAACTGAAGCAGATGTTTTAGGATTTGTTTTTGCAGCCAATGTAAGGGGACAGCTGCAGGGGTTATCATCAACTCATGTCATCTAAATTTTCATAGAAAAAAAAATAACAACTTTTATGACTTGAATTTGAGTAACTACCACACACAGACTGTTAGGGGATCTGATCTGCCTTCCTTTACTTTAGGACCAATTTATTGTACCAGATTTCACTGTCATGAGCTATGCAGTTTTACTTTCCTTTTCCATACACCTTTTACCTGTTCTGTCACCCTTTCCCCATCCACCAGCACCTGGCGACACATCTTTTCAGTAAGCCCTGCTTCCCCACATGACGTTGTCACCCCGCTGAGGTTTGCCTCCACAAGCAGGCCATTCCTAGCCCTGTTTGAAGAATGTGGAGCCGTCCAGAGGGAAATTGCCCCTTGCCATATATTTCATACATTTCTTTTCATACAGCAGTTTTTAGAGACTACTTTGCCCACATTAGCATCTCCTGTTTAGTCCATAGGTAAGTGTTAGCATGGCCCTAGAGTTTGTACATTCGCAATGACATCTATACTGGCCGTTGGGCACAGCAGGCAAACGGACAGGGGACCAATGCCATTAAATGCCCTACAATGGTAATTGTCATGAATGTTTCTTTAATAGTGGCAATCACTTCCCTATATGAAACATAGAACCATAACTAGGGCTCTTGGCGCATGGGGAAGGGTTGGGGGTGTCTGGCCCTTATAACCCCGATTGCTCAGTTTGTGTGTGAAATAGCAGGTTGGTGCGTCTGTCTTGTAATGAACTAAATTAAAATTTTGGGATCTCCATGTAGAAAGGCCTATTGACAGGTACTATCAGTGTTTATTTAGCCACATGGTTAGGCTATATAATTAGAACCACAGGGCTCTCTGTACCCGTGGTCCATACATACTTTTGGAAGCTTATTAAAGATTTGGAAAGATTAAACACATATGCGGTTCCCCCTAATAGTATTTCAAAATATTGAGCGCAAAGACCTCACATGTGCATCCTGGTTATGAATATGGATTCTATGTCAGAATTTAGAATTGTGTTTTTGCAGATTAAGTCCATACATCAAACAAGAAAGGTAGGATATGTGAAGGCATCAATCTCTTGCTTAGTTGGCAGGATCATTCGTTGTATTTCAATCCACAAAACAGAAGGTTTTGGCTAGATACCATTTTCTCCATTTTAACAACATGCACATTTTTCTTGTTATTTCAGAAGGTGCATATTTTGAACGTAGTGAGGTTATTTTTTTCCATTTATATCAAGAACAGAAATAGAGGAAATCTGTGCCATTTTTATTGCATGTTTTCATGCGCTTCAAATAGCATCTGTGTTGTGCCAGATACACAGGCGGACATATTTACCAAGCGTACTCTTAACTATTTCAGCTCCAAGCTCTTCGCAGAGGGAGCTCTCTATAGCGTTACATCACACAGACAATGACATCAATAGTGTAGTTATCATTTAATGTCTTTATTAAGAAGATTCACACAACTTTTTAAACAAGGCCAAAGAGCGGATGGCCAGGTGGCCCTGGCACTTTAAGGCCAGCGTCCTCCACATGACGTATGCAGGAACACACATTGTGCTTTTACACAATCACGCGACCCCCTGGCAACCACACACTGCAGGAAGGGTAAGAATGCATGTGCCTGTTTTTAAGCCAGGTATTTTGGAACATATGCAACAATGAGTAGTGATTTTGTGTAGCTGATCCATTACCTGAGTAAAAAATCAAATTACCAGAAAAGGATAAAACGATCTTTTAAACTACCGGGAGTCGAACTTGAAGAGCATGTTTTTGAGATTTTATTATGTATGTAAACAGCTTCCAGTCTAATATGATAACTCTTGCAGTTCCAGGGTTATTAAAGTTGGTGGAAAACATGTCATCCAACACTCTAGGTACTAGACTTGTGCAAATCGATCAAAACCGATTTGGATGAATTTTTTGCTCCATGCCGTTTCAGTTTGGAGTTCGGAGGGCTTTTTTGAATTGAAAACAAAATTCTGCCGCTCACTCTCATTCACTCTATCACACTGTCTCTCCATGCCTCCCGACCTTCTCCGACAAACACTTCTGTGTCTCCCCTCCTCTGTCTCCTTTTCTGCGGCTCTTCTTCTTGTTCTTCTGCCTGGTTCTCTGCTGCTCCCGGCTCTCCCCTTATCTCCCATTATCTTAGCCTCTTCCATGCACTTCCGCAACAGGGAGGAGCCTCAGCACACTCCCTCTTACCCGATTGGTAGAATGGAGCAGAGGCTGTCCGCCGAGGCTCCGCCCTGTTGCAGAATTGCTATATCAGGCCAGAATAACGTAGACAGACCGACAGAGAAAGTTGTTCTTCCCCAACAAGGCGGAGCCTCGGCGCACAACAAAATTCATACAAATCCGAATGCACACGTCTACTTGCTACAGGCCTCTTTATTATTATTTTTATTATATATTTTTTTTGCTTCAGTATAATATTGTGCAGCGTTGTACAGTAGGTAAACAGGCCATGTAATGCATCACATAACAACCTGGAATGTGCCCTGTTTAAACAGGCTTACAATCTGGAATAGAAAACTAGAATATATACTTTGGCAAAGACTAAGAAGATGTAATGATATCCTGTACCAAGAATAGTGAAATAGCTAAAAGAAGAAGTACTTAGAAGATTAATGAAACAGAACAATTTACAAGCCACCTTTGTAAGAATGTGGTCTATTGACTAAACTGTGAAAGTTGTGAACTGGTAAAAAAGTTTGCCGTAGCAAGCTTAAGGTCTTAAAGACAGCTCTTTCTTATGTAGGTGGGAACTCTCAGGGTTTGATGTTGCGTCTTAGGGTTTTCGCCCCGATATCAGGATGAAGGGGAAAAACACACAGTCTGGAGCTGACACAGTCATACCCTACATTGACCTGATGATATCTAAGACTCCTAATTGGTGGTTTTCCTACCAGTTTATTATGGTTGATAACCCAATTGGAAAACATGATACTAAATTAAGTGTATATTTAAATAATGACCTATCAAGTTTCCTTGAGAATATGTATTGGAGTGATTTCATTAACACATTTAATGAGTCGTTACATTGAATCTACATGATGTACCATTAAAGGGTTAATATTCAAAGAGTCTAAGTGTCAGCTCATTTATAAAGTTATCGATATGGTCCAGTCCAGTTTCCCCCTCGTTTGTAGTGGAATAGGGGCTATCCCTTTCTGTTATTTGACCACCTGCATCTTCTCCTGCCCTCCAGCTGAAGCATAGGGAGATCTCCATGTTACACATTTTGCAAAGTTCCCAGGTATGGCAATACATGCAAGGGTTATTCGCTGTGGATTTAAAAAAATGGTAGAATAAGAGTAGTCTTCAAGTTTAAACTTGAGTTTCTATGAATTTCTTATTTCAGTTATGAAAGACAGTGTCAACAAATATTTCAAAAATATTAATTTCCATAAAAAGGCACAGCTTCATTTTTTTTTTTTTTATTAATGTTATTACGTTTTGAACTTTTGAGTTTAGTGTTAGTTTTGTGGGATTTGGGTTAGAGTCTCAAGGTCTCTAACCCAGGCTAAAATGTTTTTAATCAACCTACCGAAACACCTTGTGACTTTTTGCTCTCCACTAGGTAAATTGCTTGCACATGCTTTACTCCCTCTTTATCAGGAAGTGTTGGCTTCCTGAAATACCTACACGTCTGCACATGTGCTGGAAAATGGATATTTTTTTTACACAAGCATTTTGCCATAGGAACACCAGGAGATGAACACTTGCCTTGCCAGCTGAACTCTTGTGAGTCATTCTCTTAGCCATCCAAACAGCATACAAATGGTGAAAACATTGGAAATTAAAGACATAATCATACCTGAGAGCCTATTATATGAGCTCGTCCTGACACCCCTCCACTATCAGTTATCAATCAAAGCTACAGCAGCTAATTGTAATTTATAAATACAAAGGACAACGTATAATCTGGATAGTCAATGTGGCATGGACGTGGTACACCCTCTTTCCATGGCTGGATCGACATTCCTTCTATGGGTTTTCTTCATAGTCTGTTTTGAATGTGTGTTGCGTTAGTACATACAATGTTACTTGTCATATGTGTTCTTCCTTGTTATCAAAAAACAAAAACTGTCTGCTCTTCTCACCCTAATAAAGTTGGCAACAAATATATAAACATAATATAAATGAGAGGTTTTGGTTATATGAATCGGCCAAAGCATAATTAAGCTCACCAGCCACGTCAATGCACACTCTCAATAGGGTGAGAACCTACTCTTTAGTAGGCCTCGTATTATACATTTGTATTATTTGAGCCTGTGACTAGCTTAGCGCACCGACATTTTTTCTTTTCCCTGTTCTTCCTTGTTATAATAATGAACCGATTGGCTGTGCCAGGGGCGTACCTAGAGTACTTGGCACCCAGGGTGAATCCTGTACGTGGCACCCCTCACACTAAAAAATGAATGTTTCCAAAAATATCTATTTCACAAATTTGTAAACTGTATGCCCACTGTAAAAAACTAGAAATCTGAAAAAATTAATTCTAATAAATTAAATAAGTTTAAATAAATAACATGTACTACACAGATATCGTACAGCATAACTCCTATCAGACATTGATGGTGGTACAGCGTAACTCCCATCACTATACGCTAAACCAGACGTTGACATGGTAGGCCTCTGACGCTAAAACAGCCTGCCTCTTTCACTGCTGCCCCTTTAGCAGCCTGCCTACTTATGAGTGGCACCCGGGGCAGGCGGCCCCCTTTAAGGTACACTACTGGTCTGTGCTGAATGTTGAATGCCGAGCCTAGTGTTGTACTTAGTCCTGTTCAGCTGCAGGCCATGCTAGCCCAGCTCCACCTAGCAAATATTCCTCCATGTATTTAAATGAAGCCACTTTATTTCATGATAGAGGATCTTTACGACACAAACACACAATCACAGGAACATAAAACATGTTTTATCGTTTTTAAATATAGTCTTCCTGCAAAATGAAAAGTCCCAACTAGGATATACAATTTTTTTTTTGTTGTAATTATCACAAGATACACATAAATCTTGCTGCTCTTTATGTGTACACTGTAAAATATGTTTAACACATTATTGAGCACTGAAAAAATATACACGACCCTAAATTACACAGTCTGTTTAACACTAACAAAATTGAAGGCTGTCTTATACGTATCATAAGAAAATGATCTTGTTACCGTTTGCCCTTGCAAGCGCATAAAATCGCAGGTGGCAAATAGGAAAAGTCTACTTCATTTAAGTTGGTAAAATGGAAAAAACGCATACAAAACACTACATTTCATTTCAAAGGTAAAAGTACAGACATGAGCTGTTCCCGGTCCTAAACGAAATGAACAACTATTTTATTGTTAAAACAAAATGAACAGCTATTCCTGAATGGAACACTTCTACGATCTTAAAGGTATAGGTGTACACGCCGTATAAGATTAGCTCTCACATTAAGCAATAGGGGTTTTTTTCTTCTTCTTCTTTTTTTTTTTTACTTTATGAAGTGAGATATAGATGGAGAACATTTTTTATTTATTTTTTTGCGTTGAGTTAACATTCCAACTGTCAAAATCTGGAAATTTGAGAGATGACAGGTAGGCTAATTGAAAAACAGCCAAAACACAACTTGTTTTTTTAAGAGTTGAATTTATTTAAGAGTCTGGATCAACAATGAAGTCAAAGGAAAAATAGAATACGGTGATTATGTTTGGAGAAACAATAGGAAAACGAAATCTTTCAAATGTTTCAAAAAAAAAAATATATATATACCGAATATATATATATATATATATATATATATATATATATATATATATATAAAGTCCAAAATTAAAAATTGCACTCCAAATGCCAAGTTTCTGCCCGGTGCCATATATATATATATATATAATCCAGATAAATGCAGATATTAACACCACGGTGCTGGTTGGAAATGTAAGGTTGCGTTTTTGGGTTGAAACGCACTTGTTAAAACATTTGGCAATGAGCAGATGCTTGAAATGACAGCCGCTGACATACATAAAACAATGAACTGGAATGAGTTTGTCCCCTTTTTTGGTATTTGCTAAAATAAAATAAAATATTTATTTCCTTATAAATAATTCTGTTTCAAAGTGAAATTTCTCAGATTTCATTCATTTTGTAGTATTTATATAGCCTTAAGAGAATCTGAGTGGGTTAAGTAACTTTTATTTTTAATTTTTTTTCACTTATTTTTATATTTTTAAGTTAATTCACCTAAAAAAGAGAAAAGTTGTGTAAGTGAAAACTAATATAATCACATTTATCATTAGATTTCTACAATGTGTAGAACTGACATCATCACAGCTTTTAATATAGGAACATAGAATTTGACGGCAGATAAGAACGATCTAGTCTGCCTATTTTTCCTAATGCAAAGAATTAGACCTGACTTAGGCTCGTCTTAGATTCAGGAAAGCTTTTATGTCTATACATGCATGTTCCCAATTTTCCCAACTACATTCTGTGCTGATTTACGCTGGGAGATCACTCACTCAACTATCACCTTCTTAGTAAAGTAAGATATAACAGTAAATTTAGACCCAAATACATGATGTTGCCATCTTTCTTCTGAACCACTGAACAGAAAGCATTGTATTGGATATTTGCTAGCGTTGCACTCTTTTTTTCTTCCATTTTGGATTACATTATATTTTTTTGTGCACATTTTCTACCCTGTCTTGGTGCTTTAGGTTAACGTTGCTGTGACTAAGAGTGTAGAACTCTGTGATATATTTATATGTACCAAATATTCCGAGCTCTTAGAAAGGAAAGTGATCAGGGGAGGAAATAGGGGGGCTTGGATTTGAGTAAAGTGGCCCAGTGGCTGCCACCAATTCAGACCTTTTCTTCCTGGGAACAATCTGCCATTGGCCTATAACCCCGGATCCATGTGCCCCAGGCAACTGCCGAGATGCTGGTTCCAGGACCAGTCCTATGATTAGTCTTCCTAGCTTACAGCTGCTTTCTATAAATTGGTTCATAGCCCAAGACGCAGTCACCTTTATTATATTATACCTTTTTAACATAAAGATGGAGAGATTTAATATTCCAGTACGTTTATAGAAATCTAGAGAGGCCATTTTCATTGAAATAGCCGCCCATCCTTATATAATTTGAGTATTTTCATCCACATGATCAGCAACTGGCTACACAATTTTTGTCAAGATGAGATATTGTGTGGTGTAACAATATTTAACCCATTAATGACAAAGCTCGTACATGTACGGGCTCAAAATGCATTGTTTTCAATGGGTTTAGGGACTGCCCATTGTCCTTAAGGGGTTAATAATGTTCTTTTAAATATTATTATTCATTTGCATATCTGCCGCTAGTTTCAAACTTTCCAGGACAGTATCCAGTTTATTGTAAGTGCTGTCTCCATAAGTGGTTCCAAAGGTAGAATGCCTTACGTGCATTGAGTCCTAGCGTGGGACCCTGCTAAGTAGTAATAGGGTAAATGGAAAGAAATTTGTTTGCTGAACCTTCTCCTTAATGCTTGAAAATTCTTTCCAAAATGAGTTTACAACATTATGCATTCATTTTTAGATGAAGGTACACTAAATGGACAAAGCATTGGGACACCTGACTATTACACTATCAGGGACTTTGATGACATCGCATTCTAAATACATAGACATTAATATGTAGATGATCCCCCCCTTTGCAGCTATAACAGCTCCCACACTTCTGGGAAGAATTTACACAATATTTTGGAGAGTTTCTGTGGGAATTTTTGCCCATTCATCCAGTAGAACATTTGTGAGGTCAGGCGTTGAAGTTCACCCCAAAGGTGTACAATGGGGTTCAGGTCAGGGCTCATCCCAAACTCATCCATCCATGTTTTTATTGACCTTGCTTTATGAGTTATGTATATATATATATATATATATATATATATATATATATATCGTATTTGCTTAATTATAAGACTACCCGGATTATAAAACGACCCCCCAAAATTGGAATATTAATTTAGGAAAAAAAGAAAAAAAGTGTTACTAGTAAATATTAATTCACATGTAAACTATTTTTCATATTTAATAAAAACTATGATTGAGAAAAATTATTTTTTTTTGTTTTTATTTCCTTTTATTTGCCACTCTACCTCCAGTTATGCATATTTGCCCCCCCAGAAATGCCTTATACCCCCTATATGCCACTCTGCCTCCCTGATATGCCACTCTGCCACGCCAACATGCTTTTTAACCCCCTATATACCACTCTGCCTCCAGAAATCCCTTATACCCCTCTATATGCAACTCTGCCCCCCCAACTTACCAGAGCATCCCTAGACTTGTGTTTCAGACTCCCTGGTGTCTAGTGGGGGCAGCCGGTGGAGGTCTGTGCAATGGGCTCTGAAAAATATCCCTCGTCTTATAATCGGACCTCAAATAGATGTCTGATTACAAAACTAAGATCCCCCGCAGCACTGCAGGGGACCTGGATCCTCCTATCTGGCAGCCAGTGGGCGTCTGTGTGATGGGCGCAGACAAACTCCGCTGCTGCTGGCCGGTACAAAAAAACATGTCTAATAATTGAGCAAATACGGTATATATATATAGCAGAGACATAGTGTGTAGGCAGAAGTGAGAAAGGGAGCCAAAGGGAAGCAAGAACCAGTAAGTTTGACATTCCCTTATGTTAAAGGACAGGTTTGTGTCAGGCCTGGACCGGCCATTGGGCACATTTGGCAAATAGTTGGCAAAAAATGTAGCTTGCAGGTGCATGCAATTGATTTATCAGCCACTTTACTATTCTATGGCTAGTTTTACTATTCTAGTCTGGTACCAATCTATATTTATAATCATAAAGATATTATGGATTATGCTTATGTTTTTTTTTTCTCCAAAGAATGATCATCTCATTCTGTTGCAAGGAACTTTGTAATAAATAAAAGGTACTAAAAAATGATGGAATAATCCTGCAGAGTCATGAGGAGACCCCCGATAATCACTAGCAGAACAGATTTACTTTGAAGTTCACTCAATGCTTGTTATTGAGTGATTATGGGAAAAACCTCACTTTGAAGTTCTGATGCAATGTGCTCATGGCAAAAAGCATTAATACTTCGCGTTTGCCATATCAGCTACTGGATTCTGTGAACGCATTACATGCATAGCAAAAGGATGACGCAGAAACCTTGCTTCATCCCTTTGCTATTAAATTCATATAGTGACACAAGTAGGGTATGAAAAAATGGAGGGATGGGTATAGAAAGTTGTTCTGCTGTACAAATTCAATTCAATTTGACCCAGTGCAGTCATATCTCATTCACTTGAACTTATTTTATCCTCCCCAGGAAAGGGCATGCAACTTTTTGATCCAGAGGGCAAAATAAGCCAAGTGGCATTAATATAGTGGCACCTAAAACATATTTGGAGGACACAGTATAACAATTCTCTGACTCTCGGAGCACTGTGCAAAAAATAACAATATAGTATACAGTATATGTAAACATATCAGAATATTTGACTGAAATACTGGGCATTCTAAAATAGAACATTGGACTACTCTGCATTCTAAATGGAACATTGCTCATTCTAGGAGAGCAGTATCAGAATTCTCTGGCTCTCAGAATAGTGTGCATTCTAAAATAGAACAGTATCAGTAGTCTATGACTCCTAGTACACCTTGCATTCTAAAATAGAATATCTGAATTCCCAGACTAACAGAACACTGTACATTCCAGCGACACTATGTGAATTATGTGACTGTTGAAACACTGGGCATTTTAAAATAGAACAGAATTCTGTGAATCTTGGAACAACGTGCAATTCATTATGACGAGTTTTTGGAATTCTAAAGTTGATCAGTATCACGATTTTATGACTGTTATATAGATGTGCATTCTAAAATAGACAAGTACTGTCCACTCTAAAAAGGAACAGTATCGCGATTCCCTGACTTTTATAACACTGTATCCAGTAAAATAAAACAGTATCACAGTGTATTTGGCTCTGGAAACACTGTGAACATTAAAATGACAAAATTATCTGAATTGCTTAAGTTTTGGATCATTGAGAAATCCAAAGTAGGACGGCATCATATAATTATTTCACTCGCAGAGCACTGTGCATTCTAAAGTAGAACACTTGTATTTTAAAAATGAACAGTGTCACACTATGAATGCCTGATAGAACAGTATCAGAATTCTCTGAATCAGAGAACATGCATTGTAATATACTGTATTTTAGAATTCTAAATTATTTGACTTACAGTATAGTAGAATACTAAGGACATAATTTACATATTGGAACATTGTTCAATCTAAACTAGAATAATATCAGAATTCTTTTAAACTTGGATTCTAAAAGAGAACAGTATATGAATTCTAAAATAGAACCGTTTCGGAATTCTCTGACTTTTGGAGCACCGGGTACTCTGAAGTAGAACCTTATCAGAGTTATCTGACATACAGAACAATGTAAATTTTTAATTAGAATACCTTTAGAATGCTATGACTATTTGAATAACACTGTAAAATAGAATAACACTAGAAGCATGTGATTCGTGAAACATCAGCATCAGAATGATTAATTTACAAAACTGTACATTCTTAAGTAGAATACTAGGGATTTTGTTTTGGAATATTGAACATTATAAAATAGAACAGTATCAAATTTCTTTGATTCTTAGAAAACTAAGCATTCTGAAGTAGAAGAATCACAGAATTCTCACAGAACAAGGTATGCTCCAAATTAAAATACTGTGGGAATTTTCTGACTCTGGACACTGTACATTGTGAAACGGAACAGTATTAGAATTAGTTGAATTACGAAATACATTCTGTATTAAAACACTAAGGGAATTATTTTCTTGGAACAGTGTGCATTCTATATGATCAGAAGTCTATAACGCTTAAAACATGGGTTATGCTAAAATAGAACAGTATCATAATCATTTGACCTACAGAACACTGTACATTCTATAGGAGAGCATTATGAGAATGATTTGATTCTTGGGAAACTGTTTAGTTAGAAGAGGATCAGAATTCTGACTTTTGGAGCACGTTGCATTCTAAAATAGAATAGTTGGAAATCTGGGCATCTGAAATGAGAACAGTATCAGAATTCTATAACGCTTGACACTTGGAGCACTGGACATTCTAAAATAGAAAAATATCAGGTTTTCTGACTTACAATTTACAATCTAAAATAGAACACTATGAGAATTCGGTGACTATTGAAATACCATATATTCTAAAATCAAAGGGTATTTTCAGACTCCTGGAACAATGTAAATTAAAAGGGAAAGTAACAGACTTCTATGACTCTTCGAGCGCTATGAATTCCATAATAATATCAGAATTCCATGTATCTTGGAAAACTGGACATTCTAAAATAGAACTGTATCAGAGTTATCTGACTTATAGAACAAGGTACATTCTGTAGCGGGGCACTATGGGAATTCTTTCACTGTTGAGCAATGTGTATTATAAATACAAGGCTCCTGGAACACTAGTCACTCTAGAATAAAACAGTATCATAATTACTTGATGGTATGCATTCTAAAACTGAATAGTATTAGAATTATCTAAAATGATGGTATGCATTCTAAAATATAACGGTTTCCATAACTGTTGGAACACTTCAAATGATAAATGTGAAGAGAAAGAAATCAATGGTTCTTGGTATATTGTGTATTCTAAAATGGAACAGTATCAGAATTCTATGCATTCTGAAAAAGAAAAGTACAGCAATTATTTGACTCATTATTTGACTCACCTGGCATTCTATACTATAACAATATCAGAGTTATCTGACCTAAAGAACAATGTATATTCTAAATAAGAACACTATGAAAAGGATTCGTTGAGTCTTGGGACAATGTACATTCCAAATCAATAACATAAAAACATAAGGACTCTATGGCTTCTGGGACACTGTCTTCTACTATTGAACACTATGAGAATTATATGATGCTTGGAACAATGGCAATATTGGAATTATCTTACTTACAAAACAATGTGCATTCTAAAATAGAAACGTATAAGAATGATTTGACATACAGAATGCTGTACATTCTAAGGTATAACACTTGAGAATTTGTTTAATCTATGAAAAGTGCAAAATCTAAAATACAAGCATATTTGAATTCTATGAGTGGTGGAATAATGTGCATTGCAAAGTAGAATTATATTAGAATTCTATGGCCCTTAGTGAAATCTGCATTCTAAAATAAAACAATATCCGAGTTATCCAATTTACTGAACAATCTACATTTCAAATGAGGCTACTTTCTGTTCAAAAGTAGTTGAGTATCAGAATTATCTTACCACAAATTGGAATAGTATAAGATTATGTATTCCAAAATAAAAAGTATTACAATTCTCAGAATATTCACTTATCCAGGAGTCAAAAATAGAACTGTGTGAGAATTCTCTAACTTTTGGAATTCTGTTCAATATAAGTACAACTATATTGAAATTTCTGACTCTTGGAACACTGGGCATTCTAAAATAGAACACTAATAATTAGTTGACTTACAGAATACTGCACGTTCATTCAGATCACTGTGATCATTTTTTGACTCCTTGGAAACTCTGCATTCTAAAGTATAACAATATAATAATGATAAGACCATAAGGACACTGCATATATTAAAATATATTAGTATGAGAACTCTCTGACACCTGGAACACCAATATTCTATATAATAACTATACAAGAGTTACCTGACTGCACAATGTACATTCTATTGATGAGTATTCTACGACTCAGGGTAAGGTACATTCAAATTAGAACAGTATAAGAATGGTATGATTTTGGGCACTGTGCCTTCTGACCAGAACAGTATCAGAATTCTCTGATGCTTGGAACATGGGTTATTTTAAAATAGAAGAGAATTAGAATCCTCTTATTTACAGAATGTGCATTCTAAAATTGAACAGCACCAGTACTCTCTGACTCTTGGAGCACTAAGCATTCTGAAATAGAACATTATCAGTTATCTGACATGCTGAATATTTGAATAACATGCATTCCAAAATAAAACAATGGGCATTCTAAAATAGAACTGTGTCAGAGGCAGGGGAGGGCTGGCAGCCTAAGGCCTGGGGGGCGAGTCTAGTCAACTGGCCCATTGCACCATCAAAGCGGCTGCGAGCGACATTGAAAGTGGCCGTCGTGCGGCAGTCACTCCACCAGCGCCTAATGAAATTAAAGTGGCCGGCGTGCACACATCGCATGCCTCAGCTCTTCATCACACCCCTTTTAAGACGTGGGAAGAGGAGCTGAGGAATGGCCTCTGAGGAGCTGAGGAATGGCCATTGGGTCTGACAGCCGCATGATGCAGGGGCGTACCTAGAGTATGTGGCACCCCCCCCACACACTTTAAAACTGCACAGTTTCTATGGTTAGGCAAACATTGACAGGGGTACAGCATAACTGTTATCATTATATACTTAGGGATTATGCGGTACCACCGTCAATGTGTGCCTATACATTAAGCCAGACACTGACAACCCCTATCACTATATACTAAGCCAAACATTGATGTGGTGTAGGCTTACCACTTTAGTGACTGGCATAGTATATAGTAGGGATGCACCGAAATGAAAATTCTGGACTGAAACTAAAAATTCAGCATTTACTTGGCCGAAACAGAAAAAAACAACAAAAAAAAAAACTTTAAAATACTTTATTAAAAGTAACACCAAAATTATACAAAAAAATCAACAACAATATTAACATATATATATATATATATATATATATATATATATATATACACATATATATAACAACAATCACAATCCTATCATGCCCAGGTTCTAGCATGTGCTGGCTGACTTAGCATGATAGGAGTGTGATTGCTGTTTGCAATTATATATATCAATATATATATATATATATATATATATATATATATATATATATTAATACTGTCATTGAATTATTCTGTCCAATAAAAGTGTTAACACACCGAAGTTGGACCAAAAAATAATTTATAACAGCAATCACACTCCTATCATGCCTAGGCAGCCACTACATGCTGGAATCTGGGCATGAAAGGAATGTGATTACGGACTCCCTATGCCAAGCTATCCCCCAACACTTACACATCCATGCTATCTGAAACCCTCATTCACAAACATTCAGCATAACACCCATCACTCTCACACACTTACATTCAGCATAACACCCATCACTCTCACACACTTACATTTAGCATAACACCCATCACTCTCACACTTACATTCAGCATAACACCCATCACTCTCACACACGTACATTTAGCATAACACCCATCACTCTCACACACTTACATTCAGCATAACAACCATCACTCTCACACACTTACATTCAGCATAACACCCATCACTCTCACACACTAATCCACTCTCTCCTACCTTTTCTTCTTTCACTCTCACGTTTCCTCTTCCTCCTCTTCTTCTTCTTCTACTTCTTCTTCTTCCTGTCCTTCTTCTTCTACTTCTTCTTCTTCCTGTCCTTCCGGTGCACTGAGCGCGGAAAATGTTGGGCGTGGCTTCAGTGTTGTTGCCGCGCGCACCGAAACGGGAGGGGGCGGTCCGCCCCGGCTGCCGCTCATCTGAGGGGTGCCACCATGCCGGCACGCCTCCAGAAACTGGAGGCGTGCCGGCATGGTGGCACCCCTCAGATGAGCGGCAGCCGGGGCGGACCGCCCCCCTCCCTCCCCCGCCAGGTACGCATGACGGCCACATTCAATCCTGCTCGCGGCCGCTTAGTTTTTAACTTTGCGGCCGCAGCCGCATTGAATGTCTGTCTGCCGGTCGTCCGTCCGGCCCACGGGCCCGGATTTAGGGCGGCCTGGGGGGCAATTGCCCCCCTGCCCCCCGGCCCAGCCCGCCCCTGGTCAGAGGTATCTGACTTACAGAACAAAATACATTCTATAGTAGAACGCCAAAACTATTTGACTGTTGGAGCACTGTGCATTCTGAAATAGAACAGAAGTAAAATAATTGTTAAAATTACAAAGCATTGTACATGCTATAATAGGACACTAGGGATATTTTTTGGCTTTTGGAACATTGGACATTATAAATACAACATTATCAGATATCTCCGTTTGTTAGAATACTGGTCATTTTAAAATAGAATATTGTCTTCTCGGATACCAGGCCATCCGCCCCTTTACTTCGTTTATGATCACTGCTTGTGGCTCCCCGACAGCGGCGACCCGATCTCCTTTTTTTTTTTTTTTTTCTCTCTCTTTTCTTTTCTTTCTTTCTTTCTTCGCTAGTCCCTCCTTGCCCCCTTTTCTTCTTTTCTGCTCTTCGCCTTTTCCTCCCCTCCTCCTACCCCCTTGTGGCATGTATTGTAAAACACAAAATTGTTTTGGCGTCTTCACTGTTGCACTTCGCAGGGGTTATTCGACTTGTGTTACCGGGTGCCTCGCTCTCGGTCGTCCTCCTTTGCTCGCCATCTTCTGCGTCTCTGAAGGGCTTTGTACTTAACACTGTGTGTTACTGTCATTGCAACCTTGTTACGCTATTATTGCGTTGTGTATGCTGCCCTACTGTGTTTTGCCTGTCGCCAATAAAGGATTTAAACAAAAAAAAAAAAATAAAAAAAAAAAAAAACAACAAAAAAAAAAATAAAAAAAAAAAAAAAAAAAATAGAATATTGTCATAATTATATGACCTACAGAACATTGTACATTATGAGAATGATTTGACTCTTTGGAAACGGTTCTAAATCAGAACACTTACAGGATTCTGTAAATCTTGGAACAGTGTACATTCTAAAATAGAACTGTGCCCTAATTACATGACTGCTGGAACATTGTATATTCTAAATTAGAACAATGAGAAGTATCTGATTCTTGAAATACAGTGCATTCTAAAATAAAACAGTATCAGAATTATCTAAATTAGAATACTATGGGAATTCTGTGACTCTTGGAATACAGTGAACTAGAATAACTGTTATTAATGGAGCAATATGTATTCTAGAATAGAATGGTATCATAATTTCATGACTCCTGGAAAACTCTTTGTCAGGCACGTCATTGGTCGTTAAGTGACTGTTTTTCGGTTAAGAGGTTAAACTAATTATTTGACACTTGGGACAGAAATAAGGTACATTCTAAAAGGTATTCTCTGACCCTATTCAGAGGCCTTTTTTTATTATTAAGAAACAAAATTCTTTGTCACTCATTCTCTGCCATGTTCTTTTCACTCTGTCTCTCACATAGCTCTGCTTCTTGTTATTCCCTTCTTCTCCTTCATTGTGTTCTCTGAGTCTTTATTCCTTCTTTTCTGGTGATCTGCTGCATTACTCTCTCAGGAGAGAGCCTCGGCGCACACCATGGTGATAACCTCTCCACCGATTGAGAGAGGTTATGGAACAATGTACATTCTAAATTAGAACACTATGGGAATTCTATGACTCTTGGAATACTGTGCAAGTATCAGAATAAATAAAGAACAAAGAACATTCCAAAGTAGAACACTACATAGAGTCTCTGAACAAGTATAACTGTATCACAATTCTATGACTTTTGAGACAATGTACTTTGTAAAATAGAATTGTGTGTGCACCATAAATAAAACAGTATATACTGTAAAAAAAAAAAAAAAAAAAGTATCAGTACCATGACAGTTAAGGAAAAATTAGAAAGCAGAACTTTGCATTCAACAATTATTTCTGGAAATATTTTGGCCCTTCTAGAGGAGTAAGACATTATGTATGTAATGTTGCATATATATATAAAATGGATATAAAAGGGTTAAATTCAACAGTATTTGTGCAGCAGCATATTCAAAGAGCTTCTGGTTGTGTTTTTACCCCAGAATTAATTTCTGGAATTGCAATATTTCTAGGTTTTCTGAAATTTGCACGCACTCTAGCTTCTAAGAAACTGCTTATTAATAATATCCCAAAATAAATGTCTAAATAATAAGAGTTTTGCCCCTTATTTGCTTAAATGTGCTAATACCTTCATCTACTATATTTTTTGCCTGTTTTGGTTTCTTTGAGAGAATGCGAATATAACACAAACAAAATTATATAAGAATATTTTACGTATTTGTCATCTCATTATTTTAGGCAAAATAAAATGTCAATAAATTAAACAAAAAACATTAGGGAGAATAATTTTGTCACCTGCAGCGTTTCTTTTAATGAGAAACACAGAATGGGCTTAAATTTTTGTTTTATAACATCCTTGTGCTGCCTGGCATCTGAAATATTCTCATTTCAATCATCAAATTCCCTATGTATTAGCCATTTTAAGCAGATGTTCACAAAAAAAAAGACAGCCCAGGTGCTTAGCATATCTTATTCTGATGGGTAATTTCTTAAATTATTGCAATCAATGAGCTAATAATCCTGGTGGTAATAGGACCAAGTTATTGCTTATTACCTTTAATCATTGACAGCAATCCAATTGTGTGCAATTAGTGAAATCATTGTGAATAACTTATAGCAGATGGTTGGCTCTCAACTTACTTATGTTTAAGGTTGCACTGAGTGGTAATGTTGTCATATTATACAGAAGCTTCCTTTCAATCCAACCAGCACCCCGGGACTTTTTTTTCTATGGACTCCGTCAATCGAGTTTGCTACTAATACTTGATCTTCTATAAATTTTACATACACAATTTTATTAAATATTACTCATTTAATTAATATTACTATTATTTTATATTATCATTAATTATGATATGGTTGATAAGGATACAACAAATGCATATGATGCAAAAATATTATCAATACATATATTTATATATTTTCAACAGCCCGGAAGAAATACATTTATGTCCTAATAGCAGTACTGCCTCAAAATTAGCATCCGAAATTATTTTATAGTTATTATTCAGGAATTATTTTACAGAACCTTCATAGAACATGAGCTAATGTTGTTCTATATTTTTTTATTTTAAATGTTCCACCTAGTCTGCTGAACTGAACAAGTTTATAACTAAATGCAGCATTAGAAAATTCATTCCTAGTACTTCCCTAAACTGTTCCTAGAAATAATTAAATAATCATGTACAATTTTACCTCATTGATAACTTTTGCTGGTACAACGTAATTGCCGTGTTCTACAAAAGCACACGTGATAAGGTGTTGCCATATAAAAGGAAAAACGTCTAGTGCTTAAACCTTCATAGGAAAGGTTGAAGAACAGATTTAGTGAGGTTTATTGGCTTAAGTTAGCATTCCAAAGAGTGCCCTTAATGTTTTGTTTGAGTGGAGCTACTAGGTTAATGAAACTGAAGTCATTAAGGTTTCTTGTTTCCTCTTTTGGACAATGACTTTTTGTTAATTTTTCATCCAGATCGATTCAATTGTGTGGCATGATCTGCATGCATCCGAGTTGGAATATTGCATTTTCCCAAAATACAGTCTTAAAAATAGCCTTGGCTTCTTCATTAAAAGCCAAAGTATTCTAAAGCTTTCTAAAGTCTTCTAAAGCCTTATATCAGGGGCGTCCAACATGCGGCCCGCGGGCCAAATGCGGCCCGCGAGACCTCGAGGTGCGGCCCGCGTAAGATCGGCAGCCAGGGCTACCGATCTCACGCGAGCCGCACCTCAAGCCCTGCTACTTACTTGTGGGAGGGTCTTCTGGACTGCACACAGAGGAAGCGGAGTTCACGTGACATCCTACTTCCTCTGTGCTTTAGCAGAGAAGGCAGAGGGAGGCCGCGCCCCCTGCTGAAGTCTGTAAGCGGCATCGAGGAGCTGCAGTACAGGTAAGGGGGTGGGGAGGGTGTTTGAATGAGTGTGTGTGATTGAGGGAATGAATCTGTGAATGAATGATTATATGAATAAATGAGTGTGTGTGTGTGATAGCATGGATGTTTAAGTGCTGGAACCTAGGCATGATGGGACTGTGATTGCTGTTAGCAATCACACTCCTATCATGCCAAGTCAGCCAGTACATGCTGAAACCTGGCCAGCTGCCCCCCTTGTGTATTGATGCTGCCAGCAGTATGGGGTCTGCACTTACAGCCACCCTGTACCAGCATGTACTGGCTGACTTGGCATGATAGGAGTGTGATTGCTAACAGCAATCACAGTCCCATAATGCCTAGGCTCCAGTATTTACTGGATGGATGTGTAAGTGCTGGAACCTAGGCATGATGGGACTGTGATTGCTGTTAGCAATCACGCTCCTATCATGCCAAGTCAGCCAGTACATGCTGAAGCCTGGCTAGCTGCCCCCCTTGTGTATTGATGCTGCCAGCAGTATGGGGTCTGCACATCACTTACAGCCACCCTGTACCAGCGTGTATTGGCTGACTTGGCATGATAGGAGTGTGATTGCTAACAGCAATCACAGTCCCATCATGCCTAGGTTCCAGCATTTACTGAATGGATGTGTAAGTGCTGGAACCTAGGCATGATGGGACTGTGACTACTGTTAGCAATCACACTCCTATCATGACAAGTCAGCCAGTACATGCTGAAACCTAGCTAGCTGCCCCCCTTGTGTAGTGATGCTGCCAGCAGTATGGGGTCTGCACATCACTTACAGCCACCCTGTACCAGCATGTACTGGCTGACTTGGCATGATAGGAGTGTGATTGCTAACAGCAATCACAGCGAGCACAGTCCCATCATGCCTAGGTACCAGCATTTACTGGTTGCCTGGGTTGCCAGCATTTACTGGTTGCCAAGTCATATTGCTAATTTTGTCCAGTTGTGTGTTACCTACTTTTATTAAAAATGTGAGTTTTTATTATTATTTTTAAAGGTGGGGGTCATTTTCTGTTTTGGCTAAGTGAACCCTGAATGTTTTGGTCCAGAATTTTCATTTTAGTTCATCCCTAGAATAAATCTAGGGAATCCTGAATTTGTAGTCGCAAAACTTTCTAGGCCCAGAAATCAGTGAGAGGAAGAGTAAAGGTTTTGTGTCATTTTACTTTATTTTAATCTGCATATTTTATTAAAGGCCATATTTTTTGTCACAGTGAAAAATGAGTGCGGCCCGCGCACGTATACAATTCTGATGAAGTGGCCCACTGCAGAAAAAACTTGGACACCCCTGCCTTATATATTATAGGATGTGTGGGTCAACAAAGGGGATTCTTGCCTGGTGAGCTATTTGGTAAAGGAGGCTTTACTTATTGTACTAATCACAGGTGTATATTATGAAAGGTTATGGACCAGGGAGTCAAGTGCAAAATAGAAAAATATCATACTATCAGCCTAACAAGGAAGGATTCAATTTTAATTACAAAGGTAGAATCAGAAGATTCGACATCAGGATATTCTAAAATAAAAAGATGCAACCCACAATGCATTTATGTTCAGTATTGCCCTAGGCCTGACCCAGGGCACAGCTTCCCAGTGCCTCCTCAATGGCTGCTGTCATGATGCTGAGCTCCATATCCTGGTCATCCACCTATTAAGGAGATGCGGCGGGATCAGTGTGCTATTAAGGCTGTGCCAGCTAGTTATAGTCCTCCATAGCGTCAATGGGCTGGTTGGGGAGAGCAATGGAGCCCTGAGCAGCCTAATGACACAGTACAGCAACATTCCTACAGTTTATTAGCTCAGGGGCGTCTACCCCCAAGACATGCCACCCTAGGCCAGAATATGCTGTTGCATCTCACAAAGCAACAGAGAAAGCCATGATCAGGCCAAGGTTATTCTGTAGTATACTATTGGGGGGCAAATAGGCCACAGGCAGGCTGTTTGGGGGCAAAGATGCCTTAGGGAGGTTGGGGGCAAAAATGGCAAGTCCTATGCTTCCAATCTGGGTGCTAGGCAGGTCCTGTGGATGCAATCTGGGTGTCAGGGCTGATTTGATACTAAAGGGGGGGCTGGCTGGGTGGCATAAAGATACAATGTGGGGCTAGCTGGGGACAATATGCAAGGGTGTGGGGGCATTAATTCATAAGGGGTGCTGGCTCGGGCATCACATAACTCAATACTAAAGGGGGGGTGTCTGGTGAGATAAATACACAATGTGAGGCTGTCTGGTGGGATAAATATACAATGTGGGGCTGGCTGTCGGTGTGGCAGAGCCTGTCCTGGTTATGTGCTTGGGTGTCGGTGTGGCAGAGCCTGGTGTGTGTGTGTTTGGCCATCTGTTTCCTGACAATTTACTTACTGTAGGAATAAATTAAACTATTTCATTTTTACTTATCCAGAGATAATTGTAGTCAATTCAGAGGACAAAAATTTCTAGGCCCAGAAATCAGTGAGATGAAAAGTAAAGGTTTTGTGTTATTTACTTTATTTCAGTCTGCATAACTTATTAAAAAGAATTAATGACATTAAATTGTGGCTTTTTTTTTTGTGTACTGATGTTCTACCTATCCTATCACATAAGATTCTATCTTATACTATCTGCCGAGCACTGATGTTCTCTTCAGTACACATGGATGCCGAGGAGTTAAGATTCTGTCTATTCTGCCTATTTTATTTATTTATTTCCATGAAAAGACCCACCAAAATCCTCAGCACCAGGCCCATGATGCTCTTAATCTGGCCCTGGTCCTCCGTCATTTCTTTTCATTTCTAAAACAGTAGATAGACGGCGCTAAACCACTAGAGGGTGCTCTTTTTTATTTCTTTTTTTTTACTAGATATACAGTAAACAACACTAATCAACAACTGATCTATGCATGAAATGTGCAGTCCTTTTATGTCACAAACTATATTATATTTGACACTCTGATATACTTAATTAAATGTTAGTTTGGCTACATAACTGTGGTATTTGAGCTTTTATATCTAAGCAGTTTAAACATGCGATCACCTGAATCACCACCCTGACACTTAAAGAGTTAAAGCTAGAACTTAGCTGCTTCTAACATTCTAGTACATAGGTTAGCATTGATTCAGATCTGGGGCAGACTGGCGATGAGGACGAGGCCCTGGCACCTTGAGGCCCGCAGCCTCCCGATGACAATGTGGGGCGCTTGCTGGATGTGCGTGTCCACACGTTACATTATTATGTCCATGCAGCATGTGGCAGGGTATCCAGCCAGCCACCGCATAAAGTAGGGGCGTCCAACGTGCGGCCCTCCGGCTGCTGCAGGACTACATCTCCCATAAAGTCCTGCAGCAGCTGGAGGGCCGTACATTGGACGCCCCTGGCATAAAGTATGGGAAACTCTCAGCCACTATTTGCCCGGTGTGCCAGATGGCCAGTCCGGGCCTGATTCCAATTTTATATATGTCTGTACGTCTGTATACACAGCTCTGTGTGTATTTTAATGTATTAAACGTATTCACTTCATTAAAGAATTTCCTTTCTTGGCTAATTCTTCTAAAAATCATAACCATACCCTTGCTTTGCGGGAAATAAAAACTGACGTTATATATAAAACTGATTCTAATGCAAAGTTTTAAAAAATTGTCTTATTAACCAAGCAACCAATAGGATAATGCCTCTGATAAGATGACTTTATTTATTAAAGTAGTTATTGGCAAACCCCAGCCTTCCAGGTCAGGCAAGCCATATATTAGAGCTACATATATTTTTTTGTTTGTATACAATTCCCATTTGAAGCTGTCCGGTGAAAAACATATTCCTCCAGTGATCAGATTGACTACTTGAGTTTCCTTATCTGTGAGGTAAAATATGGGGTATAATGTACACCCATGTATAAAACATTCAATTAATTTACAAATAAAGTGGCAGAGAAACATTTGTGATTATACATGAGGTTTCAGTAATCAAAATATGAAGCAATCCAAATCCTCAGTGTTTAATGAACAGTGTGTACCTTTCCGCCTGTAGAATGCCTCAAGATTGGAAGCTTGCAAGCTGGGCCCTCTCCACCTAATGTATCGGTTTGTCTTAGTCTGTCAATTCTCGTCTTGTCAGACCCCTTGAATATATGTATGAAGCGCTGCGTAGATTGTTGGCGCTATATAAATAAAAGATAATAATAATAATAATGTGATAATATCCATCTTTGGCTGATTTTACATGATAAATGCAGTGGCGTATAGTGGCTCAAGCCAACTAGGCCCCACGGCCTTGGGTGGCAGGTCCAGGAGGGTCGGCAGCCTCTCTAACGCACGTACACATAAACACTGCTGCCAACATACTCACACACTTACACATACATACTCATGCTAACACATATGTACACTTACACACACATACATACATGCTCATGCTAACACATACATACACACTCATGCTAACAAGCATACACAGTTACACACTAACACGCTATCTACAAATCACACCATCATCACATCCTTACCTCCACAGAAGCTTTTTTTTCTAGCTGCTCACTCACTATGGCACTGCGGCCGCACTATTACCACAGGGTCACGTAATAACATGACCGCGTTCCCTCCTCTGTGAGTGGGCCCTCCATCCCAGGCCAGCCTGCCTCTAGACCTCATACTATTATGTGTGTGTCCAGTAGAGCATCTTCATCATTGTCCTAGAATGTGCAATTATTCAACATTGCCTTCATCTGTCCTAAAAACTTTCCTCAAAAACCTTATTGTTTGGAGGTAGGCGCTTAGAATTATATATATATATATATATGATATATATTTATGTTACATTTATTCAACATGTGTCTAAGGTCCTAAC
This sequence comes from Spea bombifrons, assembly GCF_027358695.1. Taxonomy (NCBI): domain Eukaryota; kingdom Metazoa; phylum Chordata; class Amphibia; order Anura; family Pelobatidae; genus Spea; species Spea bombifrons. The sequence continues at coordinate 111,464,608 of NC_071089.1, forward strand.
ATCTTTTGCATCCCAAAAGACAACAGGCAAATATTTTAGAAAAAGACAAATCTGTAGACTTTCACTGAACGGTGATGTAATAGAGGATAACTCTCTCACTGTCAGAACATAAAACAGAGGAATAAAGGAAAATAAACTTTTAAAATCACTTAATAAAATATGCATTACATTACAGCTCTTACATATTTGAGCGCTCGGTGTCAATAGGTACATAGAAGTATGATAATCTGAAAGTACAGCATTAACACCTGTGGTTAGCATGACAAAATATCCTGGATTACCGAAAGTATTTTGAGTAAGGCCTTTGTGCCCCGTGCACCAGTATTAAGCAGCCAATAAAAGTCAAAAAGTTAAAATACATAGCCAACTTCTGTCGAGCGCAGCACATGTACTTTTAATTCAATTAAAACAATGTACTGGTGCCAGGAATCTCATTAGCTCTCAAATTTGGTTGAAAATTGAGCTAGATGGTTAAAACTTATGTTTTTTTAAGTACTGAACTGTATTTGACTAAAAATGCAAAACAATCAAACTAGGAAAATAGGGATTCATCTGGTGTCCTTGATCATGTTCTAGGGGTTGATCATGGTCTCAAAACAGCTCCAGTGATTTTTTAATTCTTGACCAGAATGACCTTATTGCCTCTTCCTCAACTCCACAGTTTTCCCCCTCTCTATTCCAGCCCTTCTTTTCCACACTTTCTGTATAACACAACCATTCCCTACTTTTCCCTATTAGCAAATAGTAAACTGTTGCTCCTAGTCATGCCCTTCCCTCTTTCTCGACAACCTTCACCCTTTTCCATCTCCCCATCCTTAACATTTCCCCACTTTCTTTATGCCCGTGACCCTAACGCTTCCTAATCATTTGCTATTCCTCATTAACCTTTCTTCCTCTGTCCCCCTTCCCCCTTAAACCAATACAATACAATACAAAAGGTGTAACATCCAAATAACTTGTGCAAGGATGAGCCACATTCTTCTACTTTGCCGAACTCTGGCCAAAGTGCCTGCAAGACAGGTTGGGTCTTCTGCTCCCTTCCCTGACAGTGCTTCGGTAGAGCTAAACATTTCCTTCTCCTAACTGGCCAGGTGGGAGGCTTGGATCTTCACTCAGGACATCTTTACTGGCCCTTCCCTAGAGAGAGGCAAGTCCAGAACCAGTAGGAAGATGTAGTGGCCAGAAGATCCAATGAAGATCCAATAAATTAATAAATATGTGGCCAAGTAAGGACCCAGCTCTAAGGCTGGAATCTCTTGATAGTCTGTGAAAACAATGCAGGTAGAGTCCAGGAGGTCAGTTATGACTTCCTCTGGGGACTGACATGATCCCATGCAATCTTCATTGGAGGATGATGGGATTGAATGCCCAGTCTATGTCTTAAATGGAAGAAGCAGTAATATCATGGCTTGAGAATATGTAGCTGAACAATTTAAAACTGTAACACTAAAAAACGATCATAAAAACTGTTGTTTTAAGTGCTGAATTCCGTTTTGCCCGTTTCAAGACAATTTATTTTCTAGATTACTTCACAACTTTTCTAAAATTCCACTTAACAGAAAACTTTTTGTTTAGTAAAAAAAAAAGATTTCTTGATAAATTCTTATAGATGTCTAGACATGAATGAGCATTCAGATCTAAGGAGGACCTTGTTCTTCCGCACACAGATAAAATTGCCAAAGGATCATTAGGTTGTGAATCATGGACCGCACATAAGACGGTGCACTTAAGACACGTTTGATATCCAAAAAAGTTTACAATTAGAGTGACAAATTGCCATTTATTTAAAAAAAAGCTGTTCAAAGGTTTTACTGAAACCTAGTTTAACATATACATTTCATAAAGACAATATATGTTCTTAGTTTTGTAGGCCACCGAATACAATATGTTCAATTATTCTTTCATCATAATTCCAGCCATTGAGGTCATAACATCTGCATTCCTTCAGGCATCAAGAATTGCTATTTTTAATACTATTTGAAAAGGATATCAGTGGTGTTGTCTCTAAACACCCACTCAGACAGGTGTCCCATACCTAATTGTATGGCTGTGAGGCTTAGTTCAATAACACAGCTGCAGATACTGAAACACACTGGGGTTTATTCACTAAATTGTGCGTTACAGTTGAGATGGGGTCAGACAAAATGTGAAACCTGCATCTCATAGCTTATTGACTACGTTAAGAGCATTGTTGTGTACTATAAAAAGATTTAAGGTTAAAATGAATCTCTAAACAAACCAACAGAAAAAGTAGGCTACCGAATCCACCAACCGCACAATAGAAGGATAACAAGAAAGCATGTACAACTGCAGTTACAAAAGTTCCTCAAAGTTTAATTCAATGTATTGCGTTTTGTCCTCAATATACAGTATTTTAACAAAATAAAGTTATGTTAAATAACATTGGTATGTACATTATCTTATATTACATTACATTATTTATAGGGCTGCAACAACTAATCGATAAAATCGATAATAATCGATAATGAAATTCGTTGGCAACGAATTTCATTATCGATTAGTTGAATCGATTATTATCGATTATAAAATGAGGGTTTTTTCAGAGCAAACGCTCTGAAAAATCCCCCTCATTATATAATCCGTTTAGTCTGACTCACCGTCTCACAGCAGCAGCTCCTACTTACTCCCCCTCCCTGTAATCACTGTGACAACTGGCCCCGCCCCTTCCTTCTCCAGGCCAGAACCACATGGCTGTGACACTCATCTAACTGTAAGTATATGTGTATATATATATATATATATATAGATATAGATATAGATATATATATAGATATAGATATAGATATATTTATATATAATGTGTATATATGTATGTAATATATATATATATATATTTGGGCTACTGAAAGTTAGGGGAGGTGGGGGTTAATTTAGGGGCAGTTATGGTTAGTGGGGTGTTTAGGGTTAATTTAGGGGCAGTTATGGTTAATTGGGTGTTTAGGGTTAATTTAGGGGCAGTTATGTTAATAGGGCGTTTAGGGTTAATTTAGGAGCAGCTGTGGTTAATGGGGTGTTTGGGGTTAATTTGAGGCAGTTGTGGTTAATGGTGTGTTTAGGGTTAATTTAGGGGATGCTGTGGTTGATGAGGTCTTTAGGGTTAATTTAGGGGATGCTGTGGTTAAGGGGGTGTTAAGGGTTAATTTAGGGGCAGTTATGGTTAATGGGGAGTTTAGGGTTAATTTAGGGGGCAGTGAAGTGACATATCTGGGGGTATAAGGCATATACAGTATATAAGGCATATGTGGGGAGGGAAGTGTGGCATGTCTGGGGAGGACGGAGTGGTGTATCAGGGTGTATAAGGCATATCTGGGGGTAGAGTGGCATATCTGGGGGTAGAGAAGTGGCATGTCTGGGAGGCAGGGTGGCATGTCTGGGGAGGATGGAGTGGGGTATCAGGGGATATAAGGCGTATCAGGCACAGTGGCAGATGTGGGAGGCAGCGTGGAGTGGCAGATGTGGGAGGCAGCGTGGCATATGTGGGAGGCAGCGTGGCATATGTGGGAGGCATTGTGGAGTGGCAGATGTGGGAGGCAGCATGGCGTGGCATATGTGGGGAGGGCAGGGTGGCATGTCTGGGGAGGATGGAGTGGTGTTTCAGGGGGTATAAGGCGTATCAGGCACAGTGGCATGTGGGGGGTAGAGTGGAGTGGCAGATGTGGGAGGCGGCGTGGCGTGGCAGATGTGGGAGGCAGCGTGGAGTGGCAGATGTGGGAGGCAGCGTGGTGTGGTATATGTGGGAGGCAGCGTGGAGTGCTGTGGTAGGCAGCGTGGTATATGTGGGGGGGGGCAGCATGGCATGTCTGGGAGGCAGCGTAGCAAGCCTGGGCTCAAATGTGCATATATTGGGGGGCTGGTTGGGAAATAAAGACAATAAATGTATTATCAAAGTTTTTTTATTCTGCTGTTTGTATTTAACATCATTTGTTTAGTAAATTATTTTAAATAAATGAAAAATTTACATTCATTTTTTTTATCCGATTAATCGATTAATCGAAAAAATAATCGGCCAACTAATCGATTATTAAAATAATCGTTAGTTGCAGCCCTAATTATTTATATAGCACCAGCAGATTCTGTAGCAGACAATAGCAGCAAACATTTTGACAATTTAGAAGTGATAAGAACATTAACAGATGTTTTTCTAAATGGAGAATAGGGCCCTGCCAGGGCCAGCCCGACAATGGAGCCGAGTGGGGCAACCGCTCCAGGCGGTCCAAGCCCCTTTTTTGACTATGACGACTCAAAATATATATATATATATATATATATATATATATATATTATACATACATACAAACCTTGTAAAAAAGAAAGCACACCCTCTATGGTTTTACATATCAGGCCATAATAATAATCATCTGTTCCTTAGCAGGTCTAAAAAATAGGTATATAAAACTGAAATGAAAAACATATTACACCGTGTCATGATTTATTCAACAACAATAAAGCCAAAATGGAGAAGCCATGTGTGAAAAAGTACATCCTTACTGATTCCATAGGAATTAAGATGCTAAGTAGCAGACAGGTGCTGCTAATCAAATGCTCTTGATTATTTGCTCATCAGCAAGTGTGACCGCCTCTATTAAAGCCTAAGTTTTAGCAGTTGCTGGTCTGGAGCATTCAGGTGTGTGTTAACACAATGCTAAGGAGGAAAATTATCAGCAGTGACCTTAGAGAAGCAATTGTTGCTGCCCATCAATCTGGGAAGGGTTATAAGGCCATTTCCAAACAATTTAAAGTCCATCATTCTACAATGAGAAAGATTATTAATGTGGAAAACATTAATAAGACAGCTGCCAATTTTTCCAGGAGTGGACGTCCCAGCGAATTTACCCTAAGGTCAGACTGTGCAATGCTCAGAGAACCTTGCTGTCATTGACCACCGACCATGAACTCTATATACCTCTATATACCAAATACATCTAGAGTCAAATGTAAGGCCACATGTCTGACAGCTAAAGCTTGGCCACAATTGGGTAATGCAACAGGACAATAATCACAAGCACACCAGCAAATATATAACATATTGGCTGAAAAAGAAAAGAATCAAGGTTGCCCAGTCAAATCATTGGCCCAAAGTCCTGATGTCAACCCAATTGAAATTGCTGCGGTAGGACCTTAAGAGAACTGTGCATAAACAAATGCACGCAAACCTTAAGCAAGTTATTGGTGCTAAAGGTAGTTCTACAAGCTATTGAATCATAAGGTGTACTAAGTTTTTCACACATGGCTTCCCCATTTTGGCTTTATTTTTTTATTTTTGTTGAATAAATCATGACACGATTGTTGTTCATCTGTGGTTGTATTTAGCTAATTTTTAGACCTGCTAAGGAACAGATGATTATTATTATGCCCTTATATGTGAAACCATAGAATTCAAAGAGGGTGTACTTTCTTTTTCACATGACTGTATATATATATATATTTGCTGCAGGTTCCATATTAGGTTAAGTTTGCTAGCTATTCGAATAGTGGTGGTTTCTGTACAATCAATGTAACAATATTGTATAAATCCTGCTTTTTTTTCAGTTCTTTTGAATCAGCATACTCAAGGAGCTACAGTTGTCATTTTTATTTATTATAATGTTACTGATTTTAGCAGCATTCTGGTTATTGGTTCTCCCAAGCCGAGCATTAACGTTAGCTCATGTTTTAAACAGTATCTGTTTTGCTTACAGAAAAAGTGCTTTAGAATTTGAAACCATCATTTTCAATTAATTGTCCATAGCATATTTTTTTCATTTTTTTTTTGCTACAACTGGCATTACTTATGGGAGCACCAAAAATAGCCAGCATTGTAATTTAAAATATAATTTAGGAAAGACAAACTTTCACACAGTTTCACGGAAGCAGGATCTAATAGAATTATTTCCCATGGGTGCAAAGTACAGATGGAGGAAGCCAAGTACCTGCGGTTCAGTTTCTGGCCTTCTAGAAAAATCATATTTGTGTCTTGGGTTTGCATTAGACAATGAAATAAGCATTGCCAGTTGACACTGCCTAAAGAAATATATACATGAAAGTCTTATTTACAGCACAATGGCTGTTTCACATGTGTGTGAAAAGCACATAATAATAATGCCTGGCGTAAGTTCGACTTGTTGATGTTGGATGCATTTGCACGATTGCCAGTTTTGTGGTTACCGTTCACACCTGACACAGCAGGATATTTTAAATGATGGGAACAGCATTTGTTTCCAAGGGAGGTAGGATATCTATGATAAATGAACAAAGTGGGAATAGATATTATTAATTTTCAGATGGAGAAAAAAAAAAACAATAAAAAAAAGGTTATGAAGGATTAGCACCAGAATCGAGCCATCTGCGTTAATAAAGTTGGATTATAAAATAGATAGAATTTAGGATCTGTAGGAAAACAAACATGAGAAAAACAAAAAAAATATTCAACAATATGTACATATTTGCCATTATTCTCCAACGCTGATGGTACAGAAAGGTGTTCTGTTTATATAAAATTCTGTACATATAACATATATATAAAAAATTCCTATTGTTTTAAAAATTGTTACATTTGTTTCCTTTTTGTTGACTCGTCCTTTTAAAGGCACACTACGGCACAGAATAATGTCCCTTACTGTTTGTTCCAATGAAGAATGCATGTTAAAGTGTTTAGCATTTTAGGATGCATTCTATAGGCATTCTATACAAAAAAAAGTAAACTGGAGGTCTTGTTTAGGGCACCTAAAATGCTTATAGTATCCATACAGGAAGGGGCTGTTTTGTAGCACTTGCCCTACTTTGAATTGGGCTCTATATGGAGCAATGAAGACATAGCCACAAGTTTATAAAGGACTTTATACATACATATTGGATATAAAACATAGATCAAAAGCAAATTGTTGATTTTTGTGGATATTTATGTCCACCACAAAACAATAAAATAAAAAGTAATGGAATACCGGTGCCTTTCCATTATTTTATGGAGTACCAAAAACTGCAACACAACTGTTAATATCCCTCACTCTGATATAGTTCCGTTGAGGGCCATATAGAAACGCAAAGGTTCTGGTAAATGTCAGAGTAGTTTGTACATTCTAATCCTGATCTTCAATCTACTGTAGAAGCCGTAAAATATATAGCAATAATTTCCTGGAGCATGGTAATATATAAGGAATGTCAGAGCAGGCTACATATTTAACGTTGGCTTAATGTAGTGAAACTTTTATTAAGGCATGTGGCGAATAGGGAAATACGTATGATTCATATACTCTTAAAACCATTATTGCATTGACAATAACTCATGGAATAAAGCACTGTCATGTTATCAGTGGGTTCTATATGGAGCAAACAATAAAAGGCAGTCAAAAAAAAGTGACACAGTAGTTGCGCTTACTGGATTGACATTCATTTGAAATACTATAGCTTTCCGACGGGAAAACAAATGGTCCAGTATGAATTACAAATTACTGCTCCGGATAATTCATTGTAACATCCAAAAGAGACTTAAAGCTATAAAACTAGCTTCGATGTTCAATATTCTGGGACTTCTTTGATCCTTTTTATTTTCCAGGTTATTAAATTTCAAATATATTAGAAACTCACCATCAAAAAAATCTTTTTTTCAGAAATAAGAATTGGAATATATTTTGCTAAAACTCATATTCCAAGCAATGATATCATTACGGCAATATGTGTATTATATTATGTTACATTTTATTTACCAGGCACAAACAGATTCCGTAGTGCTATTGCAATAGTGGAGGGTGAAACTTAACAAGAACATTAAAATTAACAATATACGAAATTGATAATAAGACATACTGGTACAGAGGGAGAAGAGGGCCAGACTGGGGATAATGAGATGGCCCTGGCACTTTAAGCCCGACAGCCTAATGATTTAAGTGCTGACGATGGCTGGATATGACTGGCCACAAGCTTATGCTTATAGGGTGCAGCTGGACGTATATAAACTGTAGCATCTGATTGGCAGCTGGAGCGGCAGATTGGGTGAGTATGGGGCACTGTCGGCCCGTGGCCCACAAGGCATTTACCCGGTGTGCCAAATGGCTAGCCGACCTTTATGAGCTTACATTCAGCCTTGCTTCTGCAATGGGCTTTGGGAAGCCATTGGGCCATTTGCGAGGATAGCATCTTTTTGCTCTTTTTTTCCCTTTAAGTAGTTTTTTCACTGTTAGGAAATAGTAGAAAAATATGTAAAGAATTAGCCAAAAAAAATGGATACTGTGCACAAAGTGAGTGAAAAGAAACAGATTAGATAACGGAAACCATTTTATTTAGTAGTTCTATGAGGAATGATCTATTACCATAGAACATGATGTTAACATGGCCTGCCCTGTCAAAATACAGACTGCACATTATCATTCATGTCAAAGCGCAGCTCCAGTTTACAGGACATACAATGCAAAGTTTGTTCATAAAACCAGAGCGTTATAAATCTTAGTTAAGCAGAAAGAAGGAAAGTGAGAAGACGGGACTCCACGTGATTGATGCCTCTATAACTCCCAGCGTACTGTTATTTTTTTTCCCCCACTGTAGATACTGTACGTTTATCAGACAATGGCATTCAACTTGGCATTGTTAGCATTGTTACAGTTAGAATATCAAAAAAATATATTTATTTTTTTTCCGCAAACTAGTACTTTAAGAAAATATTTACAAATATATACTTTGTGTGTGCACAGTTTACACAGTTTACTGCTATAAGTAAGAAAATACTATCTTTTTCCGGAGGAAAAGAGGGATTTTTTATGTAAATTATTTTATACATGACATTTATAAAACATACACCGACCAGCCATTACATTATGAGCACTGACAGTTGAAGTGAATAACACTGATAATCTTGTTATCATGGCACCTGTCAGTGGAAAAGGCGGTGAACAGGTCACAGGGTCATGGGCGGCCAAGGCTCATTGATGCATGTGGAGGGGGGGGGCTGGTCCATGTGGTCAAATCCAACAGATGAGCTACTGTAGCTCAAATTGTCAGAAAAGTTAAAGCCGGTTCGGATGTAAGAACACACAGTACATCACAGTTTGTTGCATATGGGGCTGCGTAGCAGCGGACCAGTCATGGTGCCCATGCAGATCCCTCTCCACTGCCGAAAGCGTCTACAATGGTGGCATGAGCATAAGAACTGGACCACGGAGCAATGGAAAATGGTGGTCTGGTATGATTAATCACATATTCTTTACATCACGTGGATGGCCGGGTGCGTTGCTTACCTGGAGAACACATGGCACCAGAATACATCCATGAAGGCCGCACCTCACAACTTACAGGGCTTAAAGGACCTGCTGCTGACGTCTCGGTGCCAGATACCACAGCACACCTTCAGAGGTCTAGTGGAGTCCGTGCCTCGACAGGTCAGGGCTGTTTTGGCGGCAAAAGGGGAACCTACACAATATTAGGCAAGTGGTTATAAAAATGTTATGGCTGATCGCTGTATTATTACCTGGGTTAGACCGGGGAAGAAAAGTCTCCCTGGCACTTTAAGGTGAAAGAGCACCTAATCCTGTACATGAGACCACCAATTCTGGGGTGTGCCGGCATGTGCACCAAATCTATAACATAGCAACTTTACTTACAGAAACAGCAGGTGAGGAGCTTACAATCTAGAAGGAGTTACACGAGATATGGCATTGCTAAGGAAGATCCATAAAAACATATTGCACAAATTTCAAATTTTAAATACAGTCCTGATAAAAATAAAAAATATGAACATATTTTATACATTGGAAGTTGCAGACATTCATTGCAATTAGAAAACCAGAACATTTCACTGAAAGATCCAATATTGCCATAAAAATAAATCCAGAGAAAGATGTTTATATTCCTGTGTGATGTCAGTTTCCTTGAATTGTGCATCTGTCATCTGAATTAAAAATGACTATTTACTAAGCAATATTATTTTCAACAGTACCCCTAAACCAAAATATTTTCAGGGAAAACAGACAGGAAGTTTAAGGGAAGAAAATGTGATAAGTAATATGATCTAACAGAAATATACCAGTGAAACACATGACAAAATATCTGTCCGTCATTGACCAACCTACCTTTCAATTATCTATTACTATTATTATTATTTATTTTTTATATAGCGCCATCATATTCTGCAGCGCTGCACCATGAGTAAACAGGGCAAAACAAGTAGTATGTAACATAACAATTTGACGGAAACTACAGACGAGGAGGGCCCTGCTCAAAAGAGCTTACACTCTAGAGGGAGTTCTGAAGGATCGAAGGCAGGGAGGAAAGATGGATAAGCCAGGGAGGGGGGCAGCCTAAATATAAACTTGGGTTATGTTTTTACTTCAAGTTCGGTTCACCAAAGGTTGAAAGCCCTGAGAACAGGTACCACGATGACAAGTTTCATTTCAGGTTATTCACTAATATGTTGGAGAAGCCAAAGCAGACCTTGTAGAATTGGGAGCCATGGGGGGGGGGTCCATCATTAACCTAAACCCACAGCAAGTCCCCCTGAAATATTTTATCTATTAAGCTGTGTAACTCAATGGAGATTGAACCATGCCAGCTGGTTGAAGTCTGTCTGCTGTTGGTGAACTGACCACCACATCTCCATCACCATCTCTCTACTCATGAAGTACCTGGTCTAGGATCCTTCTAAGCTACAATAAGAAGCTGTTACACAAGAGAAGATCTTATTCCGTATCTATTTCTTGTTATTTTCTAAATATAACCAACATATAACTCCTAATTTCTTGTGTTTTTTAACTTGTGTAATGATTTTGTCAGTCTTTTTGAGTTTAGAGTAAAACAATGTTTAAAATAATGTTTACTGTTTTGTGACAACAGTGAATGTGTGTGGTATTCACACACTGTACATTTGAATTGTCTTTTGGAGGTTCTATATTAAATAGTTTTTCAGAAAACATGTTTTTGTGGGCACTTATCCCTATTTATTCTCCCACAGATTGCTGGAAGTGTGATAATAGCGGAGCTCGTCTGCCAGAGATTTTGCCCTAAGGGGAAATCTTCTCGCTACAAGCTTCTCACTTTTAATGTCTGGGACTCACATTCCCATGTACATGTTTTTATGGGACAGATCATCTGATTGTTTTAACTTCAACAAATGCCAAAACTAAAAGAAAAAAAAAGATTCAGCTCCCCTCTGTTGTCATTTTGACCTTTTTGTTACTCTATGACCATAAATCATAGGTAAGTGGTCCTTATGTTAAATGCTAGCTTCACTCAATTCTATTATTCTTTTTTCATCTAACTCCATTCCAAAATGGAATGACATTATATTAAATATTTGATAAGGTACCTAACGGAATAGATTCAAGAATCAAGTCCCTTCTAGTTAGCTGATGATGGAACCTCTTAATATACAGTACTTGCCTTTGGGTTTCATAGGGTCTTATGCACCAAGTGCAAGTGCACTTTGGGTGTTCCTCAAGACCTGTCACGTCTTTCACCTACTGAATGAATCATTTTAATGGCAACTTTTATTAATTTATACACAAATGCCATCAAGTAAAAACAGGCAATGTCTCCCGGTCTATGCCTAGCTTTGACAAAGACACCCTAGGTTGACATGTTACCTGCTTCCGATACTACATGACATTTTGATGGGGCAATGTTTCTTTGTTACGTTGAAATGTTTTTGCAGTTCAGATGAGGTCTTCTCCTTTTATCCTTATCTTCATTGGATGCAGACCACAAGACCAGCGATGTCAATGAGATTTAACCTATGAGATTTTACAAATCTACAGGTTTTCCAAGGGTGTCCCCCACATTTAAACATGTCCTGTTTATTGAGCCACATCCCACTTTTTATGTGTATAACAACACAACATCAAGGGTGACCCCAGAATATGTATGAAGCCATTTCACATTGTTAAGTGTATTAAACACATGATGGGCCTCCCTTTGGGTATCCCTACGGCTTTATGAAATATAGGTGTGTGTACATACCTTCTATATCTTTAGAAATAACATCCATACCCTCAGCTGTATCAACCAAATCAAACAAAAGGGCTTGGCATTTTTGTAGGGTTAAAAGTTAATGTAGTATACGTGCTTCCATCATTAAGTTGCCTGAGGATCTGGAGGCCGCCATTGTTGTCAGTCATGTGATTTTGTGTGTGACTTTCCATGCTCAAACGTCACACTGAGCTGACTCTTTATGGCAATGCTAACGATTTCCATTCCTACATAGACTTCCATTAGTCAGAGTGTTCAGCTGAGTAATTAAAACTCAATCATTCTATTGTTTACCACAAGGCAGTAAGAAAAAAGGAAATCAACACTTTATAAAAATGACGAGTGTTCCCTGTTAAGGTGCAAATTAAGCAACCTGAGGCTAACTACTCTTCTGATATAAGGATACTCACTACTTGGAATGCCCATAAATCAGTTTTCTGATGACTTAATTCAGATGGGGGTAGGGTAAATACAGTTATCTATCCTACTAGTATGTCTCAAAGAAAAGGTGCCTAAACAATACCAGATGTCAGACAATGGAGAACAATTATATAATATCAAATATCAAAGTTAGAATCAACAAGCCCACAACTAGAACTTCATATCTAACGTCCTGTCGAGGAGCCAAATTACTAAACCGGGAAGACATAGTAAATGAGCCTGCCCGTTATTATTACTCCTTATATAATTTAAAAGGAGGAGCAGCATCTTTACAAGACAACAAAGCCAGCTGGAATCCAACAATATCTCTTAGATGGTTTCCCAAGACCATCAAGAATTGGTAGCATAGCCCATCACAGAAATGGTGGTGGCTTGTGCTATAAAGTCCCTTAAAAGAACAAATCTTATGGCCTGGATGAGTTTTCTAGCTTTTATTTTACCTCACTTTTATCTATTGTATTACCTCATCTATTAAAACTGCTACAAATGGTACCATACTGGAAGAAATGTGACAACAAAGCTGACAGGTAGAGAAAGGAACAAATGCATATAGGGGGATTATGCAAAGTTATTCTCCAGATTGGGTCCAGATTGAACATTCCAACATACTTTACCCTAACCATATGTTAGTTACCACTAAAGATTCCATTTACTTATGGGATTCTTAGTTGATTTAGGTTATTCCACCTATATTCCATCCCTATTCTAAATTGATTTATTAATGCATACCAACCAGTGAATATAGCAATTTGTGCCACCTAAGATGTAACGGGTTTCAGAAGGACCATTATTGGAACCATTTGGACCCCACTATCAATGCGCCAAGAAATAAAATCTTTGTGATGGACTATTCTAAGGTTAAATTATGCATAGTTTTAGGATTAGCTCATGTACAAACATCACGATTTTTCATAATTAGTTTTTTCACGTTAGTATGGGCCTATACTACAAAAAGAAGATAATATGAAAACATGATATGGTCTTATGTCTTCTGTATGTTAATATTATTCCAGAAACAAGCAAGTTCTTTGGAAAAGATGATGTCAAAATATACCAAACGTAACTTGGAAAACATTGTGCTTGTTGAAGGATATTAATTTCTTAATTACAAAGTATGGTCAGTCGGTTTTTAATAAGTTCCTTATCACCATCATAGTATAAAAAATATATTACAGACTCTCCCAATCGCTTGTTTCACTAACGTCATGACTTTAAGGGGCTGTTGCTTTTAAAATGGGTTTTTGCACATAAAAAATCTAATTTGTGAATAGTTTCGGAACATTTTTGTACATCTGTTAAGGAATGTTTTTAAAAAAATAGTTCTAAGGATGATGGTCATATTTTCTGATACGCTATAATCTAAAATATGTTTGATATGCCTTCTGGGGACCGTTTTGATGTTGTGAAATAATTGTACCAGGTCTAACACTCCTAAAACTCAAAGGAAACGTGCTACCTAGAAATAGGAAAGTTCTCCCGGCTTTTCCTGGAATCATCCTGAAATCATTAATGACGTGTGGCCTTGTCATCCACTCCATGCCAACATTTCTAATGTGATGACTCATATGTTAATTTATGTATACAACTGCTGTTCAGGGTCAACCAAAGGGTTCTTTTTCTGCCCCGAAGAAAAATACTTCCACCTTCAGCCTCAACAGTCCCAATTTGCATTCCTGTGGTCTCTTGAATGATAGAAAGCCCATCAATCGTATAACTGAGGTGAAACATCATCTGATGGCAGATCAGAACCATTCTGCACATGTAGTCCGCCATTTTCCCACTTTAAAGACTCAGACCATAATCATAGGTCTTGTCTTAGATTCAGCAGCCATACGCCTATATATGTTTACGTCCCCTCACTGTATTAGCTTCTACCGCTTCTGCAGAGAGGATGTTCCATTTATCTACTATTACTGCAGGGAGGCTGTTCCATTTATCTACCACTCTCTCTCTTGGTAAAGTAAAACTCCCTTACATCACATCTGTCTCTGACTTTTGTTGTAACATTTCTCTACCTTTGGAAACAAACCTCCCTCCTGTATTTTGTTAAACCACTTTTAGTATTTAAATGTTTCCATCACATCTCCCCTCTCTCTTCTCTCCTCCAAGCCGTACGTATTAAGATCCCTTAATCTTTCCTGATCTTTTTTATCCTGCAAACCATTCACCATTTTGTAGTTCTCCTCCTGAAAACGTCAGTATCCTTCGAGAGCTGGTGTCTCCAGAGCTGTACAGACTACTCTAGGTGAGGTCTGACCAGAGATCTGTAAAGTGGCAGAACGATCTCTCTTTTCATGCTAATAATGACTCTCACTATATAACCAAGCAATCTGCTTGCCTTTAGCAATGCTTTATTGCATTACCTGCTTACCATCAAATCCTCCAAAATAATTATACCCAAACCCCTCTCTTCTACTGCCACTGATAGAACAGTATCCCCAATGCAATATTCTGCCGTGGGATTTTTACATCCCAAGTTCATTATTGTACATTTATCAACGTTAAACTACAGCTGTCACACTCGCGAAAGCACAATATGTAGAGATAGGCTTTTTTAGTTTTAAGGAACACCAACTGGTGCTGGGCTGGAACTCGAAACATAGCTGTACCTTGGGTCCGGTGACCTGATCGCATGACTGACCCTAAAATAAACAAACAAATAAACTAACTAAAGCTATATTGCTGCTATAGAACTAAAGAACAAAATTTAATTTGACAATGAATTACTGTGATCAAAAATACTAAAAGGACCTGAAAGGAGAGTGATGGCATGGAAGTAATTCAATAAAACATGAAACAAATTTGAAGAACAAAAGGAATACATTTTTCACAAATGTCAAGAGATCAGGAAATCAGGCTTCATTATTTCATTACATTTTTAGATATACTAGGCTTCCCAGACAATTGAAGTTATTCAATAACATTTTGCCAAGTCCCTTACAATCTATTACTTTATTTAAAATACATATATATAATGATGCATATTTTACCATAAGAATTTAAAGAAAAGGGTCAGCTGGTTAAAAAAAGTATAGATCCCAGCAGTGGTTGGAGCCTGAACAGCTTGGTAGGTGCTGGATAATCTTGGTACAGTGTTGGCATGTATGATTTTACATTCATATTGCAAAAGACCATTGCTTCCCGCAGGTAGGGCGCAAAGTTAACTCTTCTTCCAATTTAGAATAGATACGCTCCAAAGCTAAAGTTGCCACCTCGGCCATTTAAATCGTGAAAGCATGGCCACTGCAAACGGCAGCATTTGTCAGACTGACCTGCGGCGGGTATAATTTCTAGGTTCCAGGTTTTAAATGCCTTGGGTTATAACTTTATCCGGAGCTCTTAGGACAGAAGGTGTCCTGTATAACAAAATTTGACCTGAGGAAGGAAGCGCAGAAGACTGGATGAAGGCAGAGGTCAGCCTCCAGTATAGGGGATTAAATGGTTTAGCTGCCCACCCTAATAGTCGGGAGCAAAAACTGATTTAGGATCTAGAAAAGCACAGGTGTTTGTTATTTTTATTATTTACAGCTGAAATCATTAAAGGCGACTCTCGGGAGTCTGCGTCCTTCTACTAAATCACTTCACCCGCATGTGAGAAGATGACATAAATGTTCATTGTGACAACATACAATCATCCTCTACAAAGCATAGGGGCTCTCTCAAGCATGCAATCCTATACGTCTTAACAAAAAAGGCCCATAAGAGCTTTAAATATTTGTTTTGCGCTCCCTGCAGAATCTAGCAATTGGATAAAAAAAAAAAGACAGAAAAAAAAAGGTGAAAAATTGCATTTTTGTCAATGTATAAACCACATTGCCGGAAATTTTACAAACTGCGGCAGTTACGCCAAAAACAGACCGGTGAACGAAAAGATGCAAACAATGTATCACATCCTATTTGTGAATACTTGATGAATTTCCCCCACAAAACACCCAAGAAAATGAACCCCATCACATTTTCTAAATGCTTAATCTTATTATCGCATCTGTATGTATAAAGACCATTTGTAGGTACCATTATTTGAGGCATTGCACGCCACCTACAGCACCTTTATACTAAACCTAATACTAATATAATACTCTATTATATTCACATTTAACTAAAAGTCCCTCTAGATTGTAAGCTTTTGAGCCGAGCTTTGTCCACCTAATGTGTCGGTTTGTCTCAGTCTGTCAATTCTTGTCTTGTCAGACCCCTTGAATTTATGGATTGTATTAAGCGCTGCGTAAACTGTTGGCGCTATATAAATAAAAGATAATAGTAATAATAAGGCTGGACACAGTAAATATTACTGAGGGAAGCTGGAATTCAGTATTCTATAGTAACATGTTGATTAGCCCCAACATTTAAGGGGTCAAGTAATGAAACAGAAGTGCGCGAGTTGTACGCTTGGACATAAACATTGCTTTCCGGTCTGCATGGACAGAATAGACGGAGAGGTAATTTGCCCATCCTGAAGCATTTTTCTAAGATGTGCCAAATGTCATAATGATCTCTGTCAATGATTCGAAATGATTCTCTGAGCCGTATTTGGGGTATTCTATTGTTAGTGAAACGCACACAATGATGAACAACTTCCTTTTCCTGCTGGATCCCAGCTGCAGCCAGTCCTGCATCCTTCGCGCTGTAAATCAAACCTTTGTACTCCAGGAGGATTCAATAAGCCGCAGGTGCGGGGCCGGCCAAGGCCCCTCTGGGATTAGGTAGCAGCATTCGATACGGGATCCCAACTAACCGCAGCCATCTCTACACCACATTCAGCCAGTCTTTGGATCAAGCGGAGGAAAAGAAAAAACCACCGATGAAATGTGGCACGGGACAACGGAATTCCATTTCTGTTCTCTGCATCTGCAGAAGAAAGAAGATTAATATTAAAGATCCCATTTTTACAACGCTGATCTCAATAAGTAAATAGACAAAGCGGCGGCCTTAAAAACCACGCCAGAAAGTTTTCACTTTAGACAAATGAAATTTCGCAGATTTAAGGCATTTTTTTTTAATCTTAATTATGAGATAGAAAAAAAAACAATGTTCTAAGGCTCTCAAACATATGTGTTTGTGGAATACGTCACATTAATTAATAATATTCTATGTTTAGCATCTATTGCATTTGTTGTGTCCACTTTTATGCAAGGTAGATGCAATCACCCCGTCTTCTGTACCATAAAATTCTGAAATGAATACATTTACTATTTAACCATAACTTATTCTTCCAATGCTCTTAAACTCATTTACTAAAACATTTAATTTCAGTTATATAAAAACCACTAAAAAAGTATGGTATTTTTTTTTTTTTTTTGAAGATCGTAAATAGTGAGTATTTTGCTACATTAAAATGTTTGGTTTTTTTAATGCAAAATACAATGTACGATATTAAATGTACTTTTAGGTTTAACGAGCGCCAAATCGGATACTATGAAAGCCAAAGGGTTAAGAATAATGTCCCCTAGCAGAGGTGGGAGCGGATCGGCAGCTGTTTGCGTAACCTTTCACATGTGGACCACTGGCTTAAGCTCTCCACTTTCACATCTTCTCAACAATTAACCCTTTCGCTGCCAGAGAAGTGTAACATATGTTGCAACAACAGTGCACCTCTCTGGCATGCAAAAGGTTAAACATATTTACCCCCTCACACGCACCACCAGATTAAACTTTTCACAGCTTGTATGTATATTTGCCCTACCTGCTTTATTTTAACATATGCGATCTCCATCAAACTAAGAAACGTCAGCAGAGTTAAAGAAGTTTATATATATATATATATTATTCTAGGAAATTAAACACCTCTCGCCCCTGCTCCGTTCCCGATAAGACTCCCAAAGGCCGGAGCAAATTGGAAGTGCTGCTACCGTTCATGTTTGGTAGACATTTGAGTGACTTTAGTATTTAATATCGTAAGTAAAACTCAGCCTACAGAGTACAAGGTAATACTACATAGTTATACCATATCCCATATTTCTTGTCCACTTTGTTCTTATCATCCAAAGCCCTTTGAGCATAAATCAGGAAAGGATTTTAACAGATTTGCTTATTATTCCTAATACTCAAAGACTATTAACCTGGCATGATTTGACTATTATTTTAAGTTCAAAGTATATATTACAAAAAAACATATCTATGATTTTAACATATCTGTTTTTCATTAAATTATGTTGGGGGGGGTTGGTTGGTTGGGGAGGGGGTAGGACTTTAATCATTTTTTCAGCCTGGTGCGATTTAGCTGTGTCATTAATGCATGTAAAATCCACCTGAATAATGATTGTGGTTTTCTGCTTTACAAATTCATCTACTGAGAAACCAAGAGTCGGATTCCATGGAACATCTGGTTTGTATTCGGCGTAGTTGCCCGTTTTAGAGTTCAGATCATGTGTTATTTTAAGGCCTACGGTGTCAATCAATCAGCTAATGGGGGGGAATTTGATGTCTGAATACCTGATAGAGCAAGAATTTTGCCCAAAGAAGTATTCAGAACTTACCTGCCTGCATAAGTATTATATAGCACTAAGAATTAATGTAAAGAGGGTTACATTGATTAATGTTTCTGTAGTATAGCCAAATTATATATATATATATATTCATATTAGACTTGGGTGCCGGCAAACTCTTCATATTCGTCTTCGTGTACATCTTTCGGGGGGAAAAAATCTTCGTATTCTACGAATATTCGCCCTTTCCCGTGTTCGGGAGGACTATCTTAAGTCTTTCGTAGTATAGCAAGGGTTAATAGGGGAATCCGTAGAATCGCACCAGGATTTAAACGTCCGAAAGAGTGACTCTACTGGTCGCCAGCAGGGGGCTCGTCTGGCATCAACCAATGAAGAGCAGTTCCCTTTCCCATTCACACTAAAGAATGAATGGAAAAGGGCAGTGGTTGATGCCATTTATTTGTCTCTATAGGCCCGGGGCGTCCAACCTGCGGCCCTCCAGCTGCTGCAGGGCTACATCTCCCATAATGCTCTTTCAGCTAAGGTGCTGGTTGAGGAGGATGGGGTATGTAGTCCTGCAGCAGCTGGAGGGCCGCAGAATGGACGCCCCTGCTATAGGCCATCAAACACACATTTCCTTTGTGGGAAAAATGGCCCCAGTCAATCAATCACTGACAGAAAACCCTGCTTAGCACTGACACCTTGAGGACTAAGAAATAAAAATGTTCGAAGCTCATATATTCAAAAGATAGTAACTTTATTAACACATCTTTCCCATTTCTATTGGGGAAACAGTGAGTAAACTCCTTTTGGTGCCAAAGTGAGCTCACTCATAGGCTCCCTTTATAGTCTTAAACTTAGACTTTTTAAATTCCTATAAAACTATTACTTTTACAGTTATATATATAGCAAAGAAATATAGTGGAGAAACTCACATAACTGTATGTTTGCAGATAAACAAAATACATTCATGTTCCTGAGAACATCCTTGGGTCGGCTGCCCAGAGCTAAGCAGGTCTAGCCCTAAACAAAGGCGTGGGAGCTTCCCATAAGTGGAAAAAACCTGGGTGGGGAGTGAGCTTCACCAAAACCAGTTCCACTGACCCTAACCTGAAGTCTTTTGATGAGTCCTAGAATTTTTGTCTGGGTATTGACATGGGAAGGACAAACCTACAATAAAAGTATACTATGGGGAAAGGTCTCCTAACTCCCTTATCTCAAGATTTGCATGGTTATTAAAGTTGCTGGTTGTTTTTGATTGGTTCAGACAGCCTTTGTGAAGGTGGAGCAAGGAAACTGATCAGATGCTGGTCCTACAACTCAAAGACCGGGATCTTAGGTTCCACGAAGTCATCTAAATATCCCCACAACCGCCAAACACAAAGCAGAAGATGGATTCAGCTATAGTTTCCCTTTTAAAACTATGATATTTTGTATTTATCATTTAAATAATATTAGTTTTTATCTCTTGTTAGTAAGGAATATGGAAATAGCCATATTAGTCAAAGACGATACCTCTTATTGGACCAACATAGCAAACAATATAAAGTAAAATAAGCTTAAGGTGCCTTCGAGGTCTCTTCTACGCAGACATCTTGTTAATATTTCATGATGTCAGTTGGACAAAAAAATAAAGTCTGATGCTTGACATGTGAAAATATACATTGCTTGGGAATTCAAGTACAGATAAGTCTGGAAAAAGAAATATATATGTAAAAAAAAAAATGTTTAGTAAAAGCAGGAAGGCACTTGCTTAACCTTGTTTTTAAGCCAAAACAATTTGGAACATTTTGAGCAATTTTAAGGAATGTAGTTAGTGAAGAAATAAATTAGGAAATTCTAGACCAAATTGGAAATTATGATGATAGTGTAATCACTTTTCATATTTTGGTGGATTAACCAAAAGGACACAATCAAAGAAAAAACAGGAATTTTACACACTTAAGATTAATCCCGGAGGCCAGAGAGTTACAGAGGGCATACAGAAGTATATTGTTTAAGCATAAAGGTGCAAATGTTTTTAGGAAATTTTATTTTTCCAACAGTTTTGGGATTCTAGGTAAATATTCATTTAAAAAAAAAGCTTTCTTGATTTCTGAAATTAAAAGTGATGCCAAGAAAAAAAAAATAAACACAGTAAAAGGCAAAAATGTATGTTTTTTACATGTATGTGAGAGGATCGGAATAAAATATATATATATATATATATATATATATATATATATTTATTTTTATTTATTTATTTATTTTTTTATTCATATATATATTTATATATATATATATATATAGCACCAATAAATCTGGAAGTAGTTTTTAAAATTTCAGTTTGTATGACACGGACTTTTGCTCTGGTTGGTTAAAAAAATATATGATTAAATCGGAATAGAAAATATGGAAAAATATCAGGGGACATATTTCCTGAACAAAGCAGATTCGGGTTTTCTTTGATTTGCTTGATTTAATATTTGCAGCTTAGAAAACGTAACTAAATAATAACACGAGGAAATATTGTGTCACTCGCTTAAGGGTGTTTAACCTTCTTATAATTTATGTTTCAAAAAATGGCTCATCATGAAAATGACAGTATTCCACGTTCCACCGGTGGAAATGATGGCTAATTCAGAAGAAGTGTTTATTAGCTTCTTGAATTAGCAAACATTGGATTAGTCCTGAACCTAAATCTTTATTTTCTGGAAAAAGAGGGGTCAGGAGGCAGGCGTTCAGCAGGGTGATGGACGTCAAGTGACTGCTTGCATGAAGGAGTGTTCCATGAGACAGGCTCCTTTAGAGAGGTGATTGTATGTGTGTTGGTTAGTTAGTGGGTTGGCTTAGTGATAACCTCACCATAATATTGTAACACATCTTTTTTATGTGTATATTTTATTTTACTTTTTTATTTTTAATTGTTTGGGTCATTGTAGATCTTATGGTAAATCTTGAATAATATGCATGTGTATTTTTGGATATTTAGGGTAGGCAGTGGTATCTTCATTTTGTTATTTCCCATAGTGATTTATATCTTATTATATCTTTTATAGTACACTTGCATGGCAACTTTCAGTTCATGTCGCCCACTAAGCTCTCCCCATCCTTCTACAACTTTATATAGTTATATTCCCATTCTATGGCGCTATATAAATCAACACATTAAAAATAGGAACAATAATTACTTTGGGTTTTAATTAAAAAAAAAATTAAAAAAAAACTAGTAACAATAATAATAATATAGATGAGACCAAAGACTGATTAAGGTTGTCTTACTTACATTAGTAAACATAAACAGAGAACAGAGGGCCAGTTGGTCCTTATCTGTTCTAAAATGCTAAGTGCCTATGATATATTATTATTATTATTATTATTATTATTATTATTATTATTATTATTATTGCTTTATATAGCGCCAATATATGCCATAAAGTAAAAAATTCAAAAATAAAATAATATTTTTTCACATATCACGGGATGTTTTAATTACAGTTTAATCTGTGTTCTTACACTCTTTGCTGTCATTTAACCCCTTAAGGACAATGGGCGGTCCCTAAACCCATTGAAAACAATGCATTTTGTCATTAAGGGGTTAAATAATAAAAGGGGTTTTTTTGTTTGTTTTTTTTAAGAAAATCGGGCAATATTATACCAAAATAGGAAAAAAGGACATGTTTAATAATATAAAGACATCAATATTGTTAACTTATTTTGTGAAGCTAGTTGATGATATATTTGTGCGAACCAAAAAGGGTCAGGCACCATATTTTCTGGAGGGTTGTACGTTTAGCCAAAAAACACTGAATAGGTTAAGAGGTCTGGCAGCGCATTCATTCATTTCTCATCACAGCGCAGGCGGTTAAGGTATTCCTTTCTTTAGCAGCATTTTTGGAAATGAATATGCTGTATATGAATAACTCGTTGAGTAAGCCATACCACGAAACCCGCCGGACAGAACTCAACCATCAGTCATGTATTCACAAATAAAAAAAAAACTCTACTCTGAACATGATGGATGGAAAGGTGATTTGTGTGGATACTTTACAAAATACTATAGCAACAACAACCGCAGGAAAAAAAAAAACACATTATTTTGTCATATATCCATTTCTTCTTTTCCTTGTGGTGACATTATAAGAATTTTGATGAATAACAGCAGGAAATGTGTACTGTCGCCTCTCACCTTCCGAGACACAGTTTTATGTCATAGAGAATTAATCATTATAATACGACTAGTTGTTAACCTTAACATTTTTTTTTTTTTTTGGGGAATTATGGAGGACTGCATAGCCCAAACCATAGCGATTCTGTTATATACCCGGGCTGAATGCAGTGGAGTTGAGTGTGAGTGCAGGATTGCATGGAATGTTATCCTGATCTGGCCCAGGATTTGGAGGATGTTTCAGAGAGACACACGGAGAGATGAACTTCACCAAAGCTCTAGAGCTTCCAGGGCTAGGATTGTCCTCCCAAATGTCTTTCTTTAGGAGCTACAGTTACTTTTTGGGACCACAATACATCTTTCTCATTTCTTCAAAGGCCTTTCTCAGATAAACAGATACCAAAAGGTATCAATGATTGTATTGCCCATTCCTCACCACAACATCCTCTTTGGACCCCTTAAATACCGTCAAGTATGGTATCGGGGATCCCATTCTGACGAAGGAGGTTACTGGAGTCCTGGAGAGAAGGTTGAGCTCAACTCCTCTTACAGTGAAAAGTTCACTAGAAGCTTCCCTCAAAGCAGTGATCATTCATTTATACCATCAATTTATAGTAATTTAAATGACTTTTATACAAGCACAAGGTCTTATTTTTATTATTTTTGGGGTTACATTGATCCAAGTCCATTTAAAGCAACCAGGAACCACCTTAGTTCATATAATAGAGGATAATAGAGGGACGAGACGCAGGGAGCTTTGGGTTTCATCCTGTCACATGCATAATTTGATTGTATTCTGTACCCATGGCAGGTTAGTTATGAAAAAACAACATGATATGACATCAAATACAACTTTTGAAGTATTTATAAATAAGAAACACGTATTGGTAAATGCTTCCACGGAGAAATGATCACTTGCTCGGATTGAAGTTCTACGTCGCCCAGAGGTAATTTGTGTAATTAAAGTAAAACGTTGCAGCTAGAGACAGAACATCTTTCCTCTGCCATCTCGTCAGGTCTAAATGTGCTAGACCAAAGAAAAACACCGTCTGTCCTCACGGTATATATCCATGCCACATGCTCTATATCAGACTAAATAAGCAGAGCATTTAAGATAATAGTAATAATCCGCAGACATTCTACTTGGATATGCTACTAAATTCTTATACTTTTTACACAAGTTTGAATTCGGACAGTGAGCCATGATTTTAAATCACAATTATGTCTGATTTTTCTTATCAGTGGGCGTATTATGGTATTATTAAATGATATTATATTATATTATATTATATTGTTCTTACACTATACTTATTGCTAGGGTTTATAGGAATCACAGACAGACCAGGGTTTGGCAGTCCCACCCCACCTTGAGTACAGGTGAGATCCAATTGTTAAATATTTATGTTCAACGATGGATATACGGAATCCAAATGTGGCCATCCAAATCATGCAATGGATAACCAAGGACCTGCAGTCTGGATTTCATATAATAAATATATATCTAATTAGTTTACAAAAATAGCCAAATAGAATTTATATACTTCTGTTGAACAATTTATGTAAAAATAGAAAAACTCCCTGATTATTCCAGAGCATCATGATAATGGATTAGATAGAAGGACCATTGACTTTAGACATGTAAGCCCAATCAGATAAATGTACAAAATGTGGTGTTTAACTTGTTAACCGTTCTGTTGTATTAAAATTAAAAATACAAATTATCAATTATACACTAAAGGACCAAAACTGGTAAAATTATTCTGCAAGAAGACTGAATTATTTATGTGATAGAGGGCCCTTCATGCTGCATAATTGCCAAAAAAACTGGTTTAGTGAATAAAACCCAAATTGATCTATATGCTCCTTAAAGTTAGGACCCTCAATTCCCCTTAGAGTCTCCTATTCTTTATATCCTTTCCAACCTGCTAAATACTCACCGGTTAAAGCTACAAGCATTATTAGGACAATATGAAAAAGAAATAGTACTTTGTACACTAAAGGACCAAAACTGGTAAAATTATTCTGCAAGAAGACTGAAGATGACCCAGCATAATGCAAAGTGATATGGCATTCAAGGAATCTTGTTGATAAAATTATTTATGTGATAGAGGGCTCTTCATGCTGCATAATTGCCAAAAAACTGCTTTAGTGAATAAAACCTTGATATAATTACGTTATAAAGCTATAATAATAATAATATGAGGACTGAGATTTTCTAATAACCCATTTGGGGAAAAAGATCTTAATATTTGAATATTATTTTAAGATATCCTTTTTCTATCTTAGCTACATGTGTTTTGTATAGGGGTGCTTAAGTCCTAGGTAGTGGAAATCAAAAACTTTTCACTGTCAAACAAATACAATATCGATCAAATGGGCTCAACTGGCCCGTTATTATTATTATTATTTATTGTTTTACATAGCGCCATCAAGTTCCATAGCGCTGTACAATGGGTGTTCTTAAACAATTACTGAATTACCCCATGAAAGGACCATCTATATATATATATATATATATATATATATATATATAGTATCTGACTACAAGTCACATGCATTTGGTTGCATTTGCCAAACAGTTTAATGCTGCAGGAATATATTTATCTGCTGGCATTTCAATGCCACCATTCCAAAAACTTCCTAAAGTCCTCTTACGAACCCATAATGATTAATTCATTTATTTATTTTTCCTTGTGTTGAAATAGGCTTGGTATTTCATATAATAAAAAATGGCTGAAAAATGAAAGTAGAATGTTGGCCGTACGGTAAAACCTCAAAGTGGCTCTCGCTTTTGTAACATGTACAAATCCAGTTATAGAGTAATTGAAGCACCCCGAATAAATAAATACATTAGAACTGTATGCTTATAAAAGTCAATCCTTCAGTACAGACCCTTGATATATTAGGGGAAATAACTCCTTATGATGTCTGTTCTTGTAAATGACCTAGAAGGACCTAAAACAAGATTACGCGAGTGTATAAAAGGCATAAAAATTAAATCAGACGTTTATTTATGTCTATTCTACAAAAGAAGTATAACGATCTGCTTATATTGGCTTCAGATTGGAAAATCTGATGTTTATTCTTAAAAGCCTCTACAGCACCAACAGCCATCACCTCTATAGGTATTCCAGAGTTTTATTGCCCTTACCGTGAAAAAAAGTCCTTCTTTGTTTAAGATGGAACTGTGACTCCTCTACTTTTAATAAATGCCTACTTTTTAATGCTTTGACTGTGGGTTGAACATTTCTCATTCACATGGACCTTGAACATATGTGTGCTCTGTGCTGAGGTCGCCCCCAATTCATCTCTTCTCCAATGTAAATAAACCCACATTGATCTATATGCTCCTTAAAAGCTACGACCCTCAATTCCCCTTATTAATTGCGTAGTCTCCTATTCTTTATATCCTTTCCAACCTGCTAAATACGCACCGGTTAAAGCTACAAGCATTACTAGGACAATATGAAAAAGGGATTGTACTTTGTTGGTTACTGTTATGCGGGGACATTTCTCTAAACACAAAGCCTTATTATCATTCCTATGAACTCTCAGTGATTGACCATGAGTCTCAACTTTTTTGCCCCAAGGTGTAGGGGCAGATTTTCAGGGTCATACTGCTGTAAAGTCATAAGTCTCCTAGTAATTTTCTTTTTTCCATATGTTGGAATTGATATCCCTGCTTGAATGCAGGTGTCTCAATTAAGTGTCTCTTTAAATAATGTCAAGGTTTTCAGATTCCTAAATTGTTTAGGTAAGATTATTATACGCACTTGATTTGGTTGTTGATCCCAACTTCTTTATTTTGGCTATGGGTGCTTTAAACAGTATTTTTATTGGTTGAAATTATAGCCAATCGCACCGCTGCCATTGAGCTCATTGTGACCATGACTTTAAACATATCGTGTAAAAGGAGACATTCAATCAGAGATCCGTATCTTTATAATTAAAACATACGGCCCAGTTTAGTTTCTTCTCGTTTTAACAGTGTTGGTATTGAAAACAGAAGATGTATTTTAACGAGGGCATTCTACCAGTGAAAAAAATAACGTGTCAAGTCATCTAGTGAAAGTGTTTGCAGAAATGCTTCCTTTTCCTGTCAAGATGAATGATTTCATTATTTCTTCCTGACATGACATTCGCTTTGATGTTGGTATCCACAGCGGTAACATTAAAAACTAGCATATGCCTTTTTCATAAAAATATATGCTAGTAAAAAATAAATTGATATATAACATATATATGAATACAAAACAACCTAAGGGCAATTATACAGTATAATATATATATATATATATAAAACTGATTGCAAAGCTGGTCACTGTAACTCCACATTACTGTAGATGCATCATTTAAAACACTTCCTAAAATATAGGAACAATTTTGAATCTATTTCTAGACAGAACAGCACAAGACATAATCAACAGCATTAGCAGGGATGTATCTACCTTTAGTGCCCAATGCCCGAGCCAGCCCCTAGGCAGTCATCATCCCTAATGCTTTAAAAGTCTATAGGCTCCTTTAAGACACAGAACCCTGGCATATGATGGCACAGCGTCCATAGTATAAGTAGACCAGTAAGTAGGCCAGTAAGTAGGCCAGTAAGTAGGCCCGTAAGTAGACCAGTAAGTAGACCAGTAAGTAGCCCAGTTGGGGAGCTCAAAGATGTGCACTGCGCTTATCTTGTAAATTTGTAAATTGGGACTAACTCCCTTAGTCTTGTGTAATATTGTGTGTGGGTATATATGTTTAGGTAACACACAAAAGTACTGTGCTTACCAGAACCTGTTTTTTTTCTGTATACTCCCTTGCCCATTGTGCATTGGAACCCCAAGGCAATTGATCGCCCAAGAGGTTGAGCTAACGTTTCCCTCTCCTGTTTTGTGGCGGAGGTCTTCTGCCTGCCCTGCCACAATGAGGACCACTGCGGGAAGCCGAGGTATGACGTCGGCACAGCCTCCATAGTGTAAGTGGACTAGTTGGGGAGATCAGAGAGCCCATTGAGTCATGACCTAGCGGTAGAAATTTGTGGCTGGAAGACTGTCCCCTCCCTGCACCTGCCGCCCTAGGCTAGAACACATCACCGTCCTAGAGGTATCACTCACTTTGGGAAAGAACCGGTAATTTTCCCCCTCTTATGCTTTAAAGGAAGCAGTGGATATATGATGAGACTTCTCTTCTCTAATAATTACATTTTGATTTATTGTTTCTTTTCATGTTAGGTATTCACAATAACCCTTTACGACAAAACTGCAAAATATGTTGTCTCTATATCAATGTGTAATGGAAGGCGTTCATGAGCCTTTACTATTGAGAGGGCATATTGATTTTTACCATATTTCTATACTTGGTGTCTACTTACATCTTTATTAGAACCTCGACTCAGAGTCGGGGTTCTAATTGCTTAGTAAATCAGGTGCCGGTGAGGCTAACAGGAATTTATACCTGGTAAGCATCATTGCCTCTGTTAAATACCCTACATTCCTGTCTAAAACATTTCTCTCACTACTGAAAAAACCATATGATTAAAAAAAAAATCAAAGAAAGGAGCAATGGAAGCAATCAAAACGTTTTACTACCAGCTGTAACCATCTGGTGTACCATAGCGAGGGGAATATTTACTAAGGTGTTATTGCCATTATCGCCTGTTAATTGCTATTCCAGTAAAGGACCTTTAAATAACCAAAATGAGCGCAGGCAGCTGAGTGAATGGACCTTTAACTCTCATAAGTGTATAGATTGACTCCCATGTCATAAACATGATTTTTTTTTTTTTGATGCACATAAATCACATTTCGGTATTATTAAAAGTTCTAGATATTAACCTATACGTGCATATTGACCCCGTGGCTTCCAGAATAAAGAGCATCAGGTTGATATGACGTGGCACTCCAGCCTGGCATTCAAAGGGTTAAATTTAGTATATTTTGGCTTACACACCTGTTTTGAAAATGTGCGCCCAATTTTACATTTCTTTATAGCAAGTCCTCTTATTTTTTTTTAAGCAAACCCTTGTTTTTCCATCAATCTGCATTATTATTAAAACAATGGATTTTGCAGCTTGGAGCTGTTATGACATCTCTTTACAAGTAGCAGTTTATAAAATATAAGTGCAATTCTTCAATGGTTATAATTTAGATTGTGTGATGCTTTACACATGTGTATTTTTTTCATTTTCAATCCTTTCCCCGTGGATATTTAGGAAAACATAGAACTGACTCAGTACTGCAGATGTTAAATAATGCATTTATTTCCTGCATCACCTATGCAAAAAAAAAAAAAGAGTATTGTGGTTTGTGGTAATGCCATTTTTATTGGTCTAGGACAGACTTTCAAGTGTATAAACCTCCATTTATCAAATCTGAAGCAAAACTAAAGCAAGTCAAAGCCAAACGTTATCTCGGTCTACGGGTAATGAAAAAACAGACTGATACTGAATAGGACACAGAAGGCAGGGATAAGCATGGACGAATGTGGTCCACCATGGACATTGTTAACGTTACTGGAATTCATGAAGGACAATATCATTTTTTTTAATTTAAAACAATACTAAATAGTCCCCCTAGGTTATAATGAAGAGTGAATCATTATATTCCCTCTACAAAGACCTTAAACAGAAATAGTAATGGATATACTGTCAAGATACATACATATACACTTGCGATCACACACACAAACCTGCCCATACACAAACACTCATTCATGCTTGCCCTTATACACAAAAATCCTAGCGTACACTTGCCCTTACAGACACTTTTGCCCTAACATAAAAGCTTTCCTTCACACAAGCACTTTCAAACTCACACACACTCTCTCTCCCTTCTCTCTTCTCTTTTTCTTGTATTTTTCCTTTTTTTTTTCTTTTTGCCCTTACCTAGAAACAAATAAAGGTAATTTTATGTAATATTCTGGTGACACGACTCATGCCAATATTTCTTGCAGGTCCTTTGGCATTGAGACGGTTAATCATCTTGCTTTCAAATGTCTTTAATCTTGGGTGTCTTTGAAGTTTAATCCAGCCATCATATTCACTTTAACCCCTTCAGGACCGGCGTTTGGGTACTGCGTCTTCAGTTGAAGACCGCAGTTTTTTTTTAAAATATTTTAATTCCGTGCTCGTGATTCGCTTCAAAGCGATCACGTGCATGGAATTGAGGAGGAGTGGCCGCCCCTAGCGATCATAGTAACGCTGGATTGCGCATCATCGATGACGTACCTGGTACGTCCTGGTCTGGCGGCGACCTTTGACCAGGAAGTAACAGGTAAGTCCCGGTCTTGAAGGGGTTAATGCATACAATCATTGTGAGGTTCCCCGTACATTTACATAGTGTCCACTTTGCAGGAGGATTATGTGGAATCCGTCCATATGCCACTGATTGCTGTGCATAAAGCAAAAACTGTCCCTTTAAGGTTCTGGATAGAGTCTTTTTTGATGTGATGGTGGCAGACATTGCGTAAGCTTGGTTACAACATAGGCAGATGTGCACAAGCATGTTTAATATTTTATAACATGTTATTATATATTATAATTATAATATCATTATAATAATAATATTATTTCATGCTGTTGTTTTTTTATAGGTTACAGGAAGGTGTCACGGTCCCATGTTCTGCATTGGTTTGTTCAGTGATAAGAGTTTTTGTTTAGATTTGGGTGGCTGAATAAATGCTATTCACGAAGTTCATGGAGCCCATGTATTTTATGAGTTCAGATCATCACATAACCACGGCTCTGATAAGTAATAGAATTCATCCTCGTTCACAATTATTTTACTTTCAACCAGACTTTATAAAGGGATCAACACCGCTATCCTCAACATTTCTTCTTGGAGATTTCAGGGGAGACCCACATGGTAAAATGTTGCAGGATAAAAATGATCAAGAAGGTCTAGACCTCAGAATGTATAACCTGGGGGAAATAAGGGGATGTGGAAGAAACATTTAAACACTTAAAAGGATTTAACAAAGTACAGGAGAGTCAGAGGGACATTTTTTGCCAAAAGGAGGAGAAAAGTTAGAACAAGAGGTCATACTCTATATATATACTATAAGTAGAGGGTCAGAGGCTTAGGTGGGATCTTTACAGTAAGGATAGTACAGTCTTCCAGTAGAAGGGAAGGGATTTAAACATGTATGAGAAAGGTGTAAAGCTATCCTGAGTCTGAGACAAGACCAAGAACTGACCAAAAAATAGGCAGAGAAGATGGGCAAAATGTATCTGCTGTCAAATTCTATATTTGTAGATTTGTTTCCATCTAAGCCTCTGACCCACTGGTTTTAGACTATGACCTCATGTTCTAACATTTCTCCTCCTGAAATGAATGTTTCTCCTGTACTGAATCTACCACATAACCACCCTTGCAATCTCCATCGCAAAGTAAAACACCCCTGTTTAACCTTCATAGATCATTGATGGAAGCACCAACCTCAGAGGAAATAATGGGTTTCTTTAAAATGATAAAGCCAGAAGTGTATACCGTACGACACGTTATGTATTTACAAACCTCCCAAGCGCCGTCTGAGCCCTTAGGGCATGTAGAACCAATATCCTGTTTCATGTTAAGGAACATGAAGGGAGTACTAGGCACTAGGCCATTTCTCTAAGGCACAATACTTGCTTTACAGGTAGCCAATTTTCTCATGAGTCTTTATGTACACAGCGTTACTGGTTCTAACTCCATTATTAGCCTGGGAAAATGTGACCTTGAAAGAGAAGACGATACAAACAAAATGTTCAGTGAATCCAGGAGCCTGGGAGCCACTACATTCATCTCATCTACAAAATATTCAAGGACGGCGTAAGGGGATCTCAGGGAAACGTTTCCACCGATAAACCCAGCAAGAGATCAACCTTCAAGAACGGAATAGTTGTTCCTTAAAACAGATCCGTCTGGGATGGTGGTAATTGAGAATCCTCTTGGAAGTGTTGGATACATAGAAATATAGAATTTGACGGCAGATAAGAACCCTTCGCCCCGTCTAGTCTGCCCGTTTTTCCTGATGTACAGACTCAGGTCTTAATCAGCCCTTGATCTTGTCTTACATTCAGGATAGCTTTATGTCGATCCCATGCATGTTTAAGTTTCCTGACTGTATTAGCTTCTACCACCGCTGCGAGACTGCTCAGTTTATCTTTATGATGCTTGTGACATCATAGAATTTACTTAACAAAATACATCTGATATAATGTACAGTGACATATACCTGTATATTATTGGGTTATTAATAATAAAATATTTCGCTTACCAATGATATATTAAAAAAGTGATTTTGCAATCTCATTTATAATGTTAAATATTTCAGATGTATTAATTGATAGAATTTATTATATTGTTTGTATAATACTTTTATATATAATGATTAACTATTAATTGTTTCAGTATTCTATGATATCATCTCAACAATTTTTAATATTCAAAACGTTCCCAAATTTTGAAAGAAGATTTTTTTTTTTTTGTATGAAACAACATTATAATTTATATAAAAAAAAAGACTAGTGGGAAAAATGTACTGTTCTAGCAAAGAGCAGATGGCAAACAGATTTAGTGCATCATTTCTAAATTATTTCAAAACCTATTTATCTATTCCAAAGAGATTTCTGGAATTTACATCTGCATTTTAATGTAATTGTTTCCATGTAGCCAAAATGAGGCATCAAGGTTTATGGTCACCTATAAAGCGGATTAATTTTGAGAGCAAAATTAGCTGTTTAAAAATATAATTACTTCTATGTTTGGTAGATAAATGATCACTTAAACTTTCATGGGAACACATTAGCGCGTGTTCTCATCTTCCATTTTTCTGTTCAGCCTCTAAAATATCACTTCATGGTTCGATTTCACTTCCAGGCAGACAAGGCATCTGCCGAGAGTGCTACCGATTTAGGTTGCTAAGGGAAAATGTGGTAAACAATGGTAAATTCCAGTTTTGAACCATTTCAACCTATATCACAAAACTTCTGTAGCCTGGGCAAGGTACCTAGTTTTTTTTTTATATACATTTCAAAGGTTACCAGGTCAGGTGATGGAAATTTGCCACAACACAAGGTCATACTATCCTCCTGACCTCTAAATAAAGTTGATGCTGCCCCCAATATGGCGATGCTGTCCCCCTTAACTCTATATAAAGTTGATGCTGGCTATCCTAACCTCAAAATAAAGTTTATGCTTCTCCTCCTTACCTCAAAATATAAAGTTTATGCTTTGGTAGGATCAGAGGAAGAACCGGAGGTTGCCAAACTGTTCTTCTAATTACTCTAGGAACCAATGGAATGCTCCATTATGCAGGACCATTCCCTTGGTTGATATTGAGATAAGACCACCTTACCATACCTAGCCCCTGCTTCATGTCATAGGAAGTTCCCAACATCTTAGGATTTCATGGGACAACTGATGTTAAGAAATGATAGATAGATTTCATGGAATTGTATTTTGATTAGTCCACCATTAAATTACTTTGAGTTCAGAAACTGCAATGTTAAACTATGTGACATTACGGACTTCAGAAAGAAAAGCCCTGGAATGAAGAGTTGATGTAAGGGAGGCATGAGGGTGCATGGAATTGTCATTATATATATATATATATATGTAGATTGCTATAGTTTTAGAACAATAGATATTACAGTATAGCGTACTAGTTAGGCTTCAATAAAAGGGTATTGGTGCACAGTAGGATGGACAGGTTAGGTGTCTGTGCTTTAACAGTCCCACAAGCAGTATTAAAGAGGCTGTCCTACTTTCTTAGTAATTTCCAGATACATTAGTTGTTTCAGGGTAGTTAGAGCCTGCTAGGCATTGATGCCCACGAGGGCCATAATGAGCCAGAGTTGGCATGCACTGCTGAGTAGGGCTACGCCTAGCGGCATTTTTGGTGTTATGGAGGTTGGAGCTAAATGGAGATTATTTAAGCATGGGTGTCATTAGGTTAGTTCATTTTCACCATGAAAGCAAGAGTGACAGCTCCAGGGGGGACAACAGACCCTCTGCTGCATAACACGGTGCCTGATTGCATTATTGGGCAATCTGGCAGGGGAACTGCTTGGGTCAGGCCTAGAGCAGCACTCTTTTAGCAAGTACACAATTTAACGAGATACAAAAAAATATAAAAGTTGTGCCTCACTTAAAATTCGATGTAGATACATTTTTTGATGCTATACCTTGGAACAAAGCAGTGGCGGAACTACCGGGGTCGCAGGGGTCGCGACTGCGACCGGGCCCTGGAGTTCTGCCAGTCAGGGGGGCCCAAGGGGTGCCGAGCGGTTGCTGAAAACGACCGCTCGGCACCTCTTGGGCCCCCCTGACTGACAGAAATCCAGGACTCCTCTGTTCCCTGCCGCTGCTTCCGCTGCCTGCCTCAGTGCTGCCCAGAGTGCAGTGTTGGGAGCGTGAGGCGTTTGTCTCGGGTGCCGGCGCTCAGCGTGAAGCGCTGGCACCCGGGACAAACGCCTCACGTTCCCAACACAGGAGTTGACGGTAAGTGACCTACAAAGGGGGGTAGGGAGGGAGTGGGTAGATCGTAAGAAGGGGGGGTAGGCAGGGAGTGGGTAGATCGTGAGAAAGGGGGGTAGGGAGGGAGAGGGTAGATCGTGAGAAGGGGGGTAGGGAGGGAGTGGGTAGATCGTGAGAAGGGGGGGGTAGGGAGGGAGAGGGTAGATCGTGAGAAGGGGGGGTAGGGAGGGAGAGGGTAGATCGTAAGAAGGGGGGAGGGAGAAGGGAGATAGTGAGAAAGGGATAGATGGGTTGGGGGGGCCCTTAACAGATTCTCGCACTGGGGCCCTGATGTTTCTAGTTACGCCCCTGGAACAAAGTCCTTTTTTGAGTATGAACTAGATTTTTATGATCAAGGATTTCAAACCAGCATGGTTCCTCCGCATTCACAATTGAAATTACAATCCTCCCAAGAAAGGAAATTCCTGATGGGATTATAAAAGCATTGGGATATCCATTAAATTAATTATAAACGGTTATTCCTTAAAAATGTGTCTTTTCTCTGGTAAAACACAATCTGATGTCAAACTTAACCCTTTACCTTTTATTAACGTGACCATAATACCTTAATGCCTAACCAGGAAGACTTGGCTATAACCCAATAT
Source organism: Spea bombifrons (assembly GCF_027358695.1). Taxonomy (NCBI): domain Eukaryota; kingdom Metazoa; phylum Chordata; class Amphibia; order Anura; family Pelobatidae; genus Spea; species Spea bombifrons. The sequence continues at coordinate 111,499,661 of NC_071089.1, forward strand.
CTAAATGTCAGAGGTTGACAAAGAGCATTCCATCATAATTTCACTATATCTGATATAATGTTCTCCCATTTTTTTTTCTTCATTAAATCTGTGGTTAAACGGAAAAACAATTTAAGTTAAATAAAAGCCACGGAAATGTTCATGCATTTATAACCGTTTTTCTAAGTACCCCGATCATTATTTAACTGGTGTTTTTACAAAGTCAAAATTACACGGATAATTCTAGAGAGTCGATTGAAATTCTGTTAGTCTTACTGGAGCATATCATTAAGCACAATACATAATTACATAACTAAAGAAAAAAGCCTAAGATCTAAGATCTTGGGGGAAAAAAGTGCAAGTTTTGCAAATGACTTTAATTCACAAAGGAATTGAAGAAAAAAAAAACCTTCATCTAAATGCAAATTAATCAGAAAACGATTCTTCAATAAAATAAAAGGTCTTGTATGTCTGAGTCACACCATTTTTGGAAATATTTACTTCGTATCTACCCAACAGACTCAATAACAAATGGCCAATTGGCTTTTAATCAAACACATAACTCTTTAAAATGGTTCACATGCAAGGTTGATTTTCAACAGTGTCACACCACAGAAAAACCTGGATCCTTTTTAGGGGCAACCTGACAAGGGTCGCTGTTGAGGGACATCCTTGTGTCACAGTAGTGTTGATGGAACACTGGACACCACCAAAGCAGGAGTTTGCTTTGCCACTTATGCATCATAAAAGGCCAAACTGAGCATGTTTCCCTACAAGAAGAGAGGATTAGGACTACACCACTATGACCAAATACCGTAGAAAAGTAGTTATTCCAATCTTGTTACAATGGCCTGAAAATAAGAGCAACAAGGAGCAGTAACCTAAGATGAGAGCAATAATCCGATCAAAAATGGAATCTCCACCTAGGGTTTCATGGTAAACCCTCGACAGCTAGGGATTTGGTCTGTCACAACCATCCAGAATATGTACGTAACAAAATATATAGAGTAAGGTGTGAATTATTTCATTTTCAGCTGTTGATGCCTGAGAAGTAATTGGCTGGATAGTCAGTTGGTAATTCTGATGTCATGGACAATGTTTCATCTCTTTTGATGGCCTTCAAAGATTAAAAGAGAAGTGATAAAGGAAAAGAAATACTTTTTCTCTACTTACACTTTTGTCAAAACTAACCTACGCTTTATCTCAATTTCTTCCAATAAACATCCTTTATCAGTAGACCTGCAGGCCGCCATTGTTGTCAATCATGTGATATTTTGGGTGACTTTCCCTGCTCAAATACCACACTGAGCTGATTCTTGATGGCAATGCTAATGAAGTGTCCAGCTGGCTGATTAAGACCGAGACATTCTATTGTTTGAGACAGACAGTATGATAAGTCAGAGTGTTAGTCTAGTAGGTTGGGCTAAGATAACAGAGTGAGAACTCATACACATAGATAATACGGAGCTGCCTGAAAACATTATCTGATGCGAAAACTACGACTGTTAAAAAAATAACAATTTTGTAAAATGTGTTTTTAATCTGGTACTAGTAAATGGGATTTTTAATGATTTCCAGTGACTACAAAATTACTTCTTAAGTAGTTGGATACTACAGCGCGGCCTCAAAACAATCAATTTGCACCATGGACCATTTTGTTGCCAAGGATAGAACGTAAAGGTCCGTTACAAATATCTCTAGAACAACCATGTGCTTTGTTTTACCAAATAAATATATTGGTGGAACTGTATTAACATATTTGGAAACTTCCTAAATTAGCTGACCCTGAGACATTTGAAATATTAACCCTTTAACAGCCCATCATGAAGATTCCATGTAGTTGCTCGCCAGAGTGTTAACCAAGTGGCTCTAATGCCGGTCCTTACGGAAAACTTGACTTGCCATTATTTCAAGACAGACTTAATTCAGTCACCTACATTCAAGCAGGGATCTCAACCATAACATACTGGAAGTAAACACACCAACAGAGAATGACCACGGCAGTCAGCTCTGTGTCACCGTGATAATTTACCCGAAACCCTGTAATTGGGGGCAAACACCCTAAGAGTTCCCAGGTATGCTTATTAGCCATTTGTTTGTGATGTTTGCTCCTTAAAAAAAAAATCTGCATCACAGACATTCGCTTGACTGTTATGTCTGACTCTAGAATTATAGGCAAATTGGCATAAAACAATAACATATTTAAAGTAAACGCCGCATTGCCTCCTCGGTATCGATTCACTGGCATTACTGGTGGTAGCTGGTATATTTAATACCCGTATTTACAGATCTAAACAAGGCTGGGGTCCAAGAGTCCCCCTTTCACGTACTATGGAGAAATAAATAAACTAATAATGTATAGATTAGGGCTAAATGTGTATTGGATTATACCAATATATATATAAAGACCATGATTTTCGTTCTAAACAAGTCAAATCTAATTTGATACTTACATAGAGCTCGCCAACTGTTATTAATGCTATCAAATCACAAATATCTATATACCTTAAACAAAACTAAAATAATAACCTTAGACAAAATATGTCAATAAACATTTGCATTAGCAAAACTCAACAGATTCCTTGAAATAGCTGCATTGGTTATGATTTCAAATGTATAGGTCAACACAGAACACGATGGGATTTTTTTTCTTAATAAATAAGTAAAAAACATAAAATTGTCTATGGTTTATACTACAGTGTCTGAGATCCAGGGACATTATCTTTATTATTAGTTCTGTTAGTAACTTTTATTTATTAAGCGCTGTACAAACTAATTGAGGCAGTTAGCACATACATAAAAAATATACAGTAATAAATAATAAATACAAACAAATCATTCATATAATGCATTCGTTTTTTTTCTTTCAATGTAGCGGAATATGTAGCGCATGTTTAATTTAAAATAGATTTCCTTTTGTTTATTCAATAGCGTTTAGGGTTAAATCCCTAAATCCCTCTAGATTGTAAGCTCCTTTGAGCACGGCCCGCCTCACCTGTTGTCTCTGTAAGTCAATTTGTTATGTTACATACTACTTGTTTTGTCCTGTCTACCCATTGTACAGCGCTTTAGAATTTGATGGCGCTATATAAAACAATAAATAATAATAATAAATATACTTATTATTAATAAAATGATTTTTTATTAAGAGTAACTCTGGTGTTATCATGTGACAATCTCAAAGTATTTAGATGGACCCTTCACCTAATACTACTAAAGGAACCCTTTCGCTTAAACCTCCACGTACTGTAACCACCAGGTATCAAGCTAGAAGGATCAGGGCAGGCGGAGTTCAAGCAAAGTCACAAGGAAAGCCAAGGTCTGGTAAATCTCTGAGTTGTACCCAAAATGATCACCGAAAGGCTTATTATACAGGCATATGATTTTTGCATCTGGTTTAACTAGATATAACCAGGGCCAGAATGGCGATGATGTGCTGCTGCTGGCACATTAAGGTCAACGCTGATTGGGGACATAAGTGTTGCTGGACATGGAAGTCCATGATGCCAAACTGCAGCTGGAGATGCGCATCAAGTGAGTGTGCGGCACTGTCTGCGGCCCGCAGGGAATTTTCCTGGTGTGCCTAATGTAACCGAGACATTGGGACACCAGAATACCCAATATGTACACCTGCAAAGGAGGACTAGATGCCTAAACCTGCCTAGGGATCAGACAAAACCTGATGATGCCACCTAGAGGACAACAACAGTCAAGCAGCCAGGAGTGAGGTACTAGCAATGCAATGGGATGGTCCAGTCTGCAGAAACAACCCAATGGTTGATATGGTGATAAGGTCACCTTTAAAACATCTTCACATAAGAATTGTCCTTTATAATAATCACCCACTACACAAAGCTCCATTAAGAACGGTTCCACCCTATTCTTCTTTTATCAGATAAAACAACAAATAAACTTTTTAATAGTCTATCAAAGTCTGCTTTTGAAGAAGTGCTCCCAACGGAAATTCAGGATGAGGCAAATGTTACATTTCTTGGAAAGTTTTGGGCATTTAGCATCCCTAGGCGTTGTGTTTCTTTATCTTTGATGGACCCACAGTCCATTGTGAGATGTAACGACCTTTGCTTTAGATAATGACCCTAACACAACAACCAGAAACTATACGGTGTCATCCTTTGCCGTTGTAATCGGTATACGGTCCCTCTGTCCGAAAATAATTTCCAGAGAGCATTTTCTTCTCAGCAGACAGCTTGTAAGAGCCGAGTTCGTTTAACGCACAAAATCATACTTGTCAATTTCAATAGAGAAGTGCACCTGGTGCACAAACCTCTAAAATAAACCGTACAAAAAAAAAAAAAAATCAGTTGGAAAATTTAAACAGTTTGGCAAATTATCAGTTTATCCTCCAAAATAAGTCTAAATGTATTAGTTTACATGACCAAACCGGCTTGGTATGTAACTAGACTTATGTTATTTGTGCAAGGAAAATACTGTTTTCATAGCAAAATTAGCGAATACGTGAATCTTTAGGAATGATCACGGACCAAACATGCTTTATAACATTATTGATTGAAAAATAAATTCTTTATCTGAAGCTTTTGTTATTAATGGAAAACCCAAGTTAACTTAGTATGGGGGAGGGGGGCAAAAAAAAGGATTTCGCTTTTTTTACAGGGGCAAAAAGAAGGGCAGAACGGGCAATAATGTTCTTGACAGTAGGAGATCAAGAACCCTTCGTATAATTAGCGCCTAATTGGGTTCATGATGCATTGCACATTAGACAAATATATGATGTTATGATCTCATTGCAACAACACATCCTTCATATGAAGACCTAACACACACAGTCTTTTTAATGCAGTCAACATGTTCTTTATGAATGAAACGCAAACCAATTTCCCAATAAAGATCATTTGGCCCACCAAGTGCATTCATTTTTCCATTAGAAATTAGGCTCATTTTGGAACTCTTTCTGTTAATAATTGCATGTCGGATTGAGTACGTTGAGTGTTTGGGTATGATTTACTTCGCTTTCCTTGTTATCCATGAAGAAATTCAATGACCTAAATTGCTGGCATTTAACTCAATGGGATTATGGAAGACACAGGATTGGCCCCTTCATAAGTTGTTGATTTTACAGTAAGAACAGAACGTTGTAGCAAAGCTTGAGGCAAGATACGTAATTTTTTTTTTTTTTTTTTTTAAACATATTTGTTTAATTTTCTTAATTTTTTTTTTTTTTTAAACATATTTGTTTAATTTTCTTAATTTTTTTTTTTTTTTTTTTTTTTTTTTTTTAAATAACCAGACCTGCCAGCTACTAAATAGCATTGGAAATGTGAATTACCTTGACCAGATGTTTATAGCCTTCTCACGGCTCGACATGATTTTTGAAGCATTTACAAATCTAAGGTAATCCGATAGCATGTTCAACTCCACGGACAAATTCCTTTTATATTGAGACATGGGGGATGAAAATGAGTGTGAAAAGCCTAAAACCAAAATTATTTTAAAGCTCTGGGTTTTTCCTTTCCACTTGTAAATCCGTAGCGTTTCTTAAGTATCCTTCTTATTAAAAAAAGAATTGAAGAATAGAAAAAAAAACAGCGGAATTTTCAATACAAGTCAACAGGAGGGTCAAAATAATTTCCATATAATGTTTTGCAAATTAAAAGACTAAAAGTCCTAGTGGTTCTTTGAACCTCCTTCATGTTTAACCCCGATTGTCCTCATAATATTCTCCTGCATGGGCTCTGTTGTTTTAGCTACTAATAGTGTATCAGGATTTCCCAGCAATGGAACTGTCGGCATATGTTTTTGATTCTAATACGATTATGGATGCCGAAGGAATAAAAATGGAAATCACTACTGCCAAGATATGAAAAGAGGTTTTGCAGAGTAAAATAATTTAAACCTTAACATTTGGACCCAATAAGTATAAGAGAAAAGGGGTTTTTTTCCCCCCTATATTTTTGGAAAGGGTACATTTTCTGCACATTAAGTAGTCCCAATAAAAAATAATGATTCACACTCATTTTATTTCTATAAATTATATTATTTTACAGTGTTCTAATGTACGTGTCAGGCTCTATGGCAAGCACCTGGCTGTAAAACTCTTTAAGCTGTTGACCCCCATTGATGAAAGAAGTATTATTCCACCAGCCTAAAAAATTAGTAACAAGGTTTGCTTATGTAGCCGAGTCATTGTAAGAACAGTCCGCGTCCAAAAGTTGGCGTAGCTCACGATATAATGTTAGCTATTCATAATATAGACATAGTCCTTTTTTTTTTTTACTGTTTTAGCCGTTTTGCTGTTAAGGCATAAGGGTGCAAAGTAGTAAAAGTAGAGTTTAAAAGGAATTATAGAGGAAATATGATTATCAGTAAATAAAGACTTTATATTGAAGGTGCTCTGCCACCCTGACACTCCAGCAATGTGCATGATGGCTGGGTATTATTTTATCCCACTTATCAAGACATTGAGCAATCCATAAGAATCCCCCCCCCTAAGGATTTGCCTTTTCCCCCACACCAGCTCCTTGGCTTGCAGGAGATGTAATCGGTGAAGGCATCTCTTGGCAGCTGGCTGTCCATGCGCAGTACATACTTGTCTATAGAGGGGGTGGTTTGCTGCAGCTCTGCTGCTGCAGCTTCTTCTTAAGTGAGCCCATTATTTTACATACAGGCAGGGCTGGTGCAAGGATTTTTGCCACCCTAGGCAAAACATAATTTTGCCACCTCCTGGCTCCACCCCCACAAGCCCCTCCCCTTTTGCCACACCCACTCATACCCCACTCCTCCCCATAGTGACTGGCCATGCATACAGGGACCTACAAAGTACTTTATTATACACTCCTAAATGACGGGGCTACCTGGGAAAGGTGTGTCACTATCGATAAGGAGCCCACCGGGCATTTTCCAGGCGAGCCGATAGCTAGCTAGTCCAGACCCGCATATTCCTGAATACACAATTAATAACCTTTATTAAAGAATAATTATTTTGTATGCTGCACATGAAATATTTTATTCGATGACATGAAAAATATATATTTTTGTCGGTAAGAATGCATTTCAGTGTAAATAAATTGTGGGGCAAAGCTGGCGAGTATTATTATTTAACAAAATCTTAATGTTTTGGATTTATTCGATTCATCAATAATATTTCCATCTTCAACAGCAGTCCAAGTCTTTTGCATCAGGAAAGAATTACTTGAAAAAAGATGGGATTATGATTATTATGATGTTATCACCCTCACAACTGTCTACAGAAAGAATTCTGTTACTGGAAGAAAAAATGCAGTTAATGTTCAAAAATGATGATTTAGAAACCTTAAGCCTTATTCGACCCTTGGTATTTGTTTTTATCACATTTATCAGATGATTTTACCTCTTCAAGGCCCTCTCCACTACCCGGTGCTCAGAACCTATGGTGAATTCTCAAACTCAATCAAAAAACATAGTAAGCCCTGCAGCTATAGTCATAAATAGGAGAAAAAGAGTTCATAACATTTCTAGATTTGTTAAAAAAAAAATAATAATAAAAAAAAAAGGCAATATGACTTTTAAGCGTTCTATACCTTTTGGGGATCATAACCAAAGTAATCAAAAGTTTAAAAACTACATTTGGACTTGTTTAAACAATTCTCAAGCATATTTTTGTGCGAAGGAAGGGGAAAAGTTCATTGTACCTATAAAAAAAATTCCAATAAACCACAAAGCATTTCAGCTACCAGTGAAAATGGCTATTGGAATCAGTTGAAGGAGCAGATTATGAGTGGTTAGAAATTGTTATGCCAGATTTCAACCATTACACTGAAAATGTTGTAAAGCGGAAAAAAAAAAAAGAACGTTCTGTAATTCTATACTGTTCTTTAAAGAGGAGGTATGAAGGAACTGGTATTCGCAGGAGCCCTGTCATTTAATAATAAAATATATTGGACCCAATTGCCATTTGCTATGAGTAACGTTCAGGGAACAATCGGGTCTAAACGGTCTTTTTATTGCAAAACATGAAGTCCCCAATTGGACGCTTATACCTTCGCCTAGCGTTTCAGTTGTAAGTACTATGAACATGGGATAAAATCCTGCAATTTCATGACATCAACTCCCTAGACTTAGTGGAATCCATGCCAATGGCTTGTTCAAGCCGACACTGGGATCAGTGCTGTAAGATCATGGAAGACCTCAAAATATGCGCAAAAAATCCAAAAAGGGAAGCACAGCCTAATCATGTACATGTAACAAAGTAAAGAATTGACACTCAACCCAGCTTGAGGGTTGGGCATTCTATAACACAATATGGCCATATAATGCAATCACGGCAAGTCCTATCCAACCCTACCATAGCTTACCATGAAGCTGAATCAATGCTATGACATTTATTTTAGCCAACTGAGACTCTCGTGCAAAATAAAGCCCTCTGTTAATAGTAAAACACGTAAAGATCCCACTACCGTGAGTATGGGCATTCTCTCACTTAGCATTCATTAGCATTCATGCACTGACGCCATGACACCAGGAGACAGCAGAGGAGATGAATTAACACAGATTGTTTCACATCAAAACACTGTATGAGCGTGATCACTGTCAGCGTTGGTATATTCATCTCAGTCTAAGACCGGACGTTCCAGTTTTACGTATTAACATTAAACATCAATAAACACCATTCAATTCATTCCCACATATTGTTTGTGTGGTGAAATACAGTGGTAGGTTTTTGTGTCTGATCCAAACCATCAGTTACATCATTCAGTGATAGGATTTGTTTAATAACAATAATTTGATCATTACATTTTCAGCCCACTTGTTCTATCAGGAGGTCTCCATCTGTCTGAGGGTTGTCCAAGATCCATTTGGTTTCTCACAGCCTGCTTTAGAACATGACAGACCTAACTACAAGAACATTGGGATAAACGCTCATTATTGTCCTAATGGATTAAATGTTAGATCCACTTTTTTTTATTTAAGTGGATTTATTTAATTTTAACAGGTCAACTTTATAGGGAGCTCATTGTCTTCTTTTTTAGTCCATGTAAAGTACTAAAGTGAGACGCTGCTAAGTCAAGAACGTAGATTCCGCAAAACAAAGGGTAAAATGGCTTGGTCCAACCTAGTCAAGAGGCTTGATTTTAATTCAAGGTTTTGTTTTTTTTCTAACGGGAATGTCGATGGGACATGGAATTAAGTCTACTTCAGCAGAGTAGCATCAGAGCTCGGGAACAGAAGTCTTAAACTGTGGACCTTTTCAACAGGTTGAAGTCTAAACATAGAAGGTGGTGGATACTTCATAGACGTAAGATAGCGCCCATTACCAAGTAAGGTTTGGGCAGACTAGATGGTCCAAATGGTACTTACCTGCTATGTTCCTATGGATATAAGATGAAAGCAGAGAGATATGTGAAACCTCTTTATTGCGTTCATGTTTTCAGCAAGTAAGAACATCAAAACGTCCATTAAAAAGGGTTTAATGGTAGTCAAGCCGAAATATAAGAATATCTGTACTTTTCCAACATTAAAAAAAAAAAAACCCTGTAAACTCACAGGAAAAGTGAAATATTTATTATGAGTAATTTTTGAGCAACTGTTGGAGCAGTGACGGATCTTAAGACAAAATATTTTCTGTTCCAGTACCAAAAGATAAAGTAAAAAGAATGTATCAATTTAGTCATTTATTGTATTTAGTTACTTTGTAATCTACCAAAATATATTATTTTTTCATTGTTACTCCAGAGTATTTGTGTCTGATTTATCTCGTGTTGAACAAGAGGAAATGATTCAGAAGATGAAAATGGATGAACACGTTTTGATGCCAAAACCTTTTTTTTATTATTTTTTTTCAACATACTATTTATATGTCTACATATTTTATTCCTGGGCCCGTTTTGAGGACAAATATAAATGTTACTAGGGTTACAGGCAGAAAACAAGAATAGTTCATATAAAGTACAACTAGGAGCATTTCATTTACTTAAAGAGACACTCCAGCCATCATATGCACTTTAATGCTGGGGGATCCCTTTTTTATGGTGGCCCCCCTGTATGACCCCTACAGGTATCCTGACAAAGAAATAAAACTTACAATTAAGTAATAAAAAAGTAAAATCGTAGATATAATGGCTTTGGATTAGAAATCTGAAGTTTCTAACACAGGTTTAAATATAATTGTTTAGATATACTATACATCACTGATTGGCTGCTTAGGCGGCCAATCAGTGGCAAGGAATTTTGGATCATGGAGGAAGAAAGAAGATTTCCCAACATGGCTGCTTAATTTATTTTCTCATTTTAGAAGAATGCATTTTAAAGTACTCACATAGGGTTAGGGGTTACTCAGAGATCTTTAATACGCGTTCTTCTATAGAAGGGGTTTCAGGGACAATAGACTGTCTCTTTAATAGTAATAAGACAGCACTATACACATTTTCATGGTTCCACATCTATGCCAGTCTGGCGTTTCTAAAATAGGTACTGAGTTACTTTTGTAATCATTTCAATTTAAGCTGTATTCTTCAGAAATCGATATTTTGTACACCGTCCGTTGCTTGTGCTAAAAAACATATATATATTTCCATTCTCTGTGATGATTTGTGAGCTGCAACTTGAAGACAGCAGATCCTTTTTCCAGATTTCAGTAATAATAGTTCTGTTACATGCTGCAAAGGACGTTTCAGAGATTATAGGTGAACTTTTAAGAGATTAAATGGATTTCTGGTCTTAAACTCAACATGCGGTACTTAAGATTTTAGAGTGTCATTAAATTTCTATTAATAGTTAGTAGACTGATAAATATCACAGGGTCTATCACTATTCATAAACCAGTGAAATAAACCTGTGTGTCTCGGAAATGACTCCAAGTACTACAGTTTAATGAGAAATATGCCATTCTACAAACGTCTACAACTTCTAGATTGTAAGCTCCTTTGAGTAGGGCCGTCCTTACCTTTCTTTAGGTAAAAGTTGTTATGCGCTATTTTCTGTCCTGTTTGCTCATTGTACAGCACTGCGGAATATGATGCCGCTTTATAATTCAATAAATAATCATAATAATAATCTGCCACAGAAGAGGGCAAAGAAGAAGAAACATTTAATTAAAAGTAAGATATCATGGTCTAGATAGTCGGATAGTTGGGTGGATTCCTTTTATACATATGTTTGACTATAGTTTTGTTCTTCAGGGACTGTAAGCACATTCTCAGGTACTGGATTTCTTGATGCCTTTGTTTTGTGTCAATGAACAACTGTATATTAGATACATATTGAATGGATTGTGTAATGTAAGTGTAGACAGAAAGATAAAAATGTAAGCAAAAAATAAGAATTCGACCGATTTAGTCTGTCTGCTTCTTTCAGGTGTAAAGACTCAGACCTTAATCAGTTCTTGGTCCTGTCTTAGATTCAGGAGCCATATGCCTGTCCCATGTGGGTTGACCTCTACAACTTTTGCCGTTCCACTTATCTAACACTCTCAGTAAATTAAAACTTTCTTAAATTACCATCCGAGCCTCTGACCCTCTGGTTTTAGATGAAATGTTGATAAAGGTCCCTTTCAACTCTTCCTCGGGTGCTTGGTTAAAATATCCAAGTCGAAAGAAATTTATACTGCAGATACCTGACTTTCTTCATCTTGACTTGATTTTATGCCGGGCATTTACCAACAAAGCTACCTCTGAAAATCCAGCTACTACTACATCTTGCAGCGTCCTTTCGTCAGGCCGTTGTCTGTTTTAGTCCATTACCCCCTAATCCTACAGGCAGTCGAGCCTATGGTTACATGGAAATTATTTTATTGTGTTGAAGATGGCATAGATTCAGAAACCTTACTTACTTTGCCAGAAGAGCTTATCTCTCAGCCTGGAATGCACATCTTTGTTATTAATCTCAAAGCAGATTAATAACAAATTCATTTTAAAGTATAATCCAGTACTGTGGAGCCTGCATCCAGTAATCTCTGGGTGGCCGTAGGCAAGCTTTACGGCATTAACCAAGAGTTTTATGTCCGACCATCCGACCATCCAATTGAATAGAAGTCATCCAATGGAATGAGTAATGTCGGTAAAGATGGTAACTTTATTGGCCAATTTTAAGTATAATATATTGAAAGCATTCAAGGCTATCTAGGTTTCTTCGGGCATAAAGAAGAGGCATAGTCTCAAAAGCTTGCAATCTTTTAAATCTTAGTTAGCCAATAAAGGTATCATATTACCCTGGTTTGAACATCCCAAGAGGAGTAGTCCTATACCTCCCAACATTTCAAATGGACAATGAAGTACGCTCTTAATTGAGAAGATGTGGGTAGCGGTGCGGCTTTACCAAGACTTTTAATGTGAGTTATTGATAGGGATTTATATAATTGAATAAAGCATTTAGAAGAAGCAGAATACATGTTTCCAGCATTTTAGTGTTTTTTTTAGGGCAATAAAACATGATGCCGTCCATGCCCACCAAACATTCTGAGCTCCTTAAAGAGGGACATCAGAGGAAGGAAGATGACAGAAGAACTTGAGGCCACTTGGGAGGTGTGTGATCTGTTCCAACTCATCTGCTATGGTGAATAGAGAATAGATTACTCTCTGTACTTGGGATTTAGGGCAATCCTGATGGCATTGGTGGAACAGGAGGGGGCCCTGGAATCTCTGATGGTTCTAATCTCTTACCTCCTACACTTACATGTGATGTCATCAGAACACATGCATACAGACACACACTTTGGATTCAATTACATATACTTTATTTCCTCATTTCTAAATGATTGCCCAAACTGATTGAGTCTTCATTTTAATTTCGCTCTGCTCCTTTCAGCGCTGTGCACAGTAACCACTGTGAAATTACCGGCTAGGGCAAAAATCAGGCCGCCTTATGTAAAGGAAAGTTTGTTTCTTGCTTTGAAATCCATGTTATGCCTCGCGCTGTAAAGCTGATGTTTCAGTGCCCTATTGGGAAATTAATATAGGTTTATGAGTTCACTGCAGTTCTTGGATAAACATCGTAACTTTTAATGATGGGAAACATAGGCGTAAGTAACGCAAGAGAGAAAATCAGATTGTTAGGGCAGTTTAGAAAGATTGCATTAAAAATGCAGGCTATATAGACAATTTAACAATACAATTTGCCTGATAAAGCACTTATGGACTGTTGATCGTTTCACTATTCCATTACAATGATGTTTTCCTTTCTATAGCAACCTCTGCTTTGATCTGGGGTTGGTGGCAACTTACTGTTGTTCCTCTCCACGCTTGCCGGGGCCACCTATAGAATGTTCTTTATAATTTGCCTACTGGCACTGTATATGAATATTTTTATTATGAAACTAGTCAAAAAAAAAAAAAAAAAGATCAAAGCAAGTAGAATAATTTTCTTCTACTGGTTTTGCAGTAATAATTGTCTTCTACTGGTGGTCTAAGAAAAGGTAAAGCAATGATCAAAGTCTTGTTTTTATGTGGGCCAAGTAATTAAATGGGGGATTGTTTTTTGGGTCTAAGTCATGGGGTTTTGGGATATTTTGGATTCATTGGAAAAGGAGATACAATATATATATATATATATATATATATATATATATATTTTTTTATCAAAAGCCTCAATGTCAGACATAACTGCCATTGTAAATAGTGTAGTGCGATATACACCTGTTACAAGAAATCTTGTTTTGTAACATGTTACATTTGATTTAGTTGGGATAGCACAAATTAGAGTTTTTTAAATGGTGATTTAGGGGTCAGTGCTTAGCAATAATAAGATAAATGTATGCAGACTAATGAATTCAATATTCATGTTCCCCTGCTAGTTTCACAAACCATACTGTAACATGCTATAGGAAAGATTAAGCTGTCCCTCTGACCTAAGACTCCATCCTGACCGAAGACTCGCCATTCCTCTATGGGGGGCTCATAGATAAATGGGGGCCCTAAGCAATTGCTTAGTATGCTTATAATGTAGAGCCACCTGTGGTTATAGCCTCGTTATTTTAGCTTAGAACAAAATGAGTGTTCTAGAGCAGGTCTGGATATAGTCATGGAGTACACAGACGGTGTTGCAAGGGAAGCATACCTATAGATGGACATCCATAGGTGATCAAAGATGGACTTATTATATGCCTTTCTGAGGGTTCCACATATACCACTGAAAGACAGTCATGTGCTTTAGTTTTTTTGGGGGGAAAAGACTACATGAAGACAAAAAGTAAGAAAAAAATGCAGAATAATGCAACACGGACTACTATACTGTACTGTATTCATTAAAACACTTGGTGGATGCTTTTAATTGTTACAGAAGAAAATGACATAACAATTAATCAATGTTTTTTATTGGGACGCTCACAATCATATTCTCAAAAAAAGTACACAATAATCCTTTCAAAGCTTGGGTGCAATATTTTCCATGCCGTTTCTGGTGTACAAATGGTTAAAGTAGGTTGAATTCATAAAAGAATCTATCCATTTGGCCATAACAACCAAATAAACAATCCAAACTTATGAAAGATTAGTGGTAAAATATATTCTTTATTAGTTGTTTTGGAAAGGCTGCAGTCTTTATAAGGAGATTGAAGAATCTGAAAAGGCAATAAAATTTTATGACGTGTTTAATGTTATAATTTATATCAAACCTTTCAAACGTTTGTAACACTGACATTGGGTAGTGACCAGATCTATCCCAAACTTACAAGCTGCTTTGTTTTAGATTAGGTTACATTACAATGAAATAGGTGTGCGAGATAGCTTTTATGGCCTTGGAGCCATAATTACATTGCAAATAATTATTACCTTGATTTATGGCACGTTTCTTTACCATAGAGATAGCTTTTCTAGAAAAGCTATTTGAGTGAGCAAGATCCATTTGTGTATTTGAATGTGGAATTGTTACAGGATTTCATGCTGGAAACAAATATTTATAATTAAATAATTGAGAGTATATATATATATATATATATAATATTTATTATTATTATTATTTAAATAGTGCCAGAAATGTAGTTCCATTTTTAATATAAGAAGCACAGCTTGAAAAAGCACTAAACCTCTACAATACAATAACAGCAAGGTTTTGTGCTTTTTCAAGCTGTGCTTCTTATATTAAAAATGGAATAAAATTTTTGGCACTATATAAATATTATTATTATTATTATTATTATTAAATATATATATAATAATATAAAAATATATAATAATAATAAATACTATATATATACATATTATTAATAATAATAATAATAATAATAATAATAGTAATAATAATAATATATTATATATATATATAAATTATATATAATACATTTTATATATATATATATATATATATACACACACATATTTATTATTATTAATATTTATATAGTGCCAAAAATGTTATTCCATTTTTAATATAAGAAGCACAGCTTGAAAAAGCACAAAACCTTGGCTTTATTGTAGCGCCAGTAGCATGAAATGCCTGATATCTACCCAATAATGACACAAAATGTCCTAGGGAGTTTGGCCTAATATTTATACCCCTGTGAACCAGGAAGCCATGTTTGAACAATTTCCTGTTCCTGGTCACCCAGGTGTACTAAAAATGTAAAATATCACTGGGAATATACTTCAAATATATTTTTCTCATATGAATTCATAGGGGATCCAATAATTATGCCACACACATATATATACAGGTTTTATTGATATTCCCGTGGTGTGTTTGCAATTGTTTGATATCGATGAAAGCATACTTTTTTGTGTATTTTTTTAAGAAAAGATCAAAAGGTTAAACAATAAAGACACATTTTCACAGACTTCTTTGCTCATATTTAACAAGGGTGGCAATAAACATAGCCAAAGTAGCATCCAGCGGTTGTTTCTCGGCTACCATAGTGATAATTACCTTTTAGGAGGTTGAAGGGGAGTATGGGAGAAGGTGGCCCCTCCATCATATGATGGGGATGCAGTGTTGATAGTTCCATAAGTAAAGATCAGGAGTTAAAAAAATTCTGGAGGGCATGGGGAGCCAGTGGAGGGAACAGATAAAGGAGCAATGGTGATATGAAAATTGGTCTAGAATGGATTGGAAAGGTGGCAGCTAGATATGGGGTAAAGGACAGAGATAAGTGTAACACAAGGCAACAAACGTCATCTTTTGGGTAGATGCAGGAATTCTCAATACTGACTAGTTATATGAGAAATTATGAATAGAGAAGACAGGGAAAGACCTAGACAATCAGTCTATGAGATATTAAGCTTCAGGTAGTGGGATGCTGTCTAGGATTTGATATCACAGATAAAGTTAGTGAGGTGAGCTAGGAGAGCGGCAAGTAGTCAGGAGAGAAAAGGATATTAGAGTGTTGTTGACAAAGGGGCGGTACTGGAATCCAAAAGAATAATTAGACAGAGAGAATAGGTGTAAATGGAGGAGAGGTCCCAAAAATGAGCCGCTGGGGGAGAGGAGCAACTGCCAGAGAACGAGATGCTAAAGGTACTGTCAGAGATGTAGAATTTGAGACAGAAGAGAGACAGGGCATACGAGGCGGGTGGTGAACAATGTCAAACGCTGCAGAGAGGTCCATTAGAAGAAGGAGAAGTGACCTTTTGTATTAGTGGCGAGTAGATTGTAAATCATTTTCTTGAGGGCGGTCTCTTAAGTGTGGATGGAAATTGTATTGTAAAGGATCAGTCAGAGAGTTGGAAGACAGAAAACAGGTTAGGTGATTGTAGGAGATACTGGTTCACACCACACTGACCGAGGTCTTTATCAAGCAGTGAAAACAGAAAAGTAACAAAGAATCTACAATGCATGTATCAATGGCTACTTGTAACTAATCCCAATATAACCCTGATTGATAGAAGACTAACCACGTGTAGCAGTCATACCCCCCCCCAGTCCAGAAGGGACTCTGAACAAATGGGCAAGTTCTGTTAACTCCCACTTCTTCTGGCCTCCAAATATACACCTGCATACCACCCTTTTTCAGTGTTTTTGTCAGAATGGATAGATTGGGAAGGACCGTGACATTCCACTCTTCTTCAATTCCACAAGGGGACCGATATCTACAAATATTGTTGAAAACGAGAAGTGTTTGGTTCCTAAAGTTGGCTTAAGATTTTACACGGTGTGCGTATTTTCTTCCGGGACATTATCTCAGAAACCTCCAGCTAATGTTTTTGATTAGGATCTCATGTGTTCTTAGATGGTGATGCAGATAATATTTGACCAGGTAATACTGGAACAGTACGGGGTATGAGGTAAGGATCTATGCTAGGATTTCGGATATTTAATATGTTTATTACTGATATAAAACACAATCTGGAGAGGAATCTGTAGGGTTTTGCAAATGATATGAAAAACTGCAAATGGGTTCATATTAAGGGCAGTGAATGAGCAGAATCCAGGTTCGAACACTTAGTTATATTAGAAGTAAGACAGAAACATTTAGAAACTGGTTTAATGCCAAACAATAAAAAGACCCCACTAAAAATAAAGGCAACATATAAAGTCGAATATTTAAAGAGGAATTGTAACATTCACGATTATCCTTAAAGTGAATGTTCTCTAACAGCAGCTGTCCCTTGGGTCTCTGTTGTGCGCATGCGTAAGCGTGCTGTGTGAAGAAGGGATCACTGTTGGTTCTAGGGCATCAGAAACCCTATGGGCCCCTGCTAATTCCCACAATAAGTATCACTATAAAAGCTGTATGTAGGAGCTCCATCTATTAGCAGTCTTAGATATCATCAGATTAATGTAAAGCATGGGTGAGTGTGTGGCCCAGACTATGGCCCTGAGATTTTGTCCCTTCACCCTTAGACCCGGAGATTGGATCTAAAACCCTCAGACTCAAGGTCAAAACCTGAGAGTTCCCAGGTATGGTAATAACTTTAAGAGCAGGAAAAGCTGATATGCAGCCTTATATATTAATGTTATTCGTCAGAGCGTAAGAAGCGTCTTTTCAAGTTGAAAAAATGACAATTACTGTGTAATCCTCAAGTTTTCACCTGCCGATGTAGTAACTCCTTCAGAAGCACTGACTGCAACAACTCCAAAGACACTTTAATGCCACGGTGGAGCTGGGTCCCTTAAGTTTTTGAGGACTTCAATGGGTCATAGAAAATCTCTCCCTGGTAATGGCCATGGAGAGAATGAAGGGGCTACATATCCCCCTATGGGGAGTGCAGCCACAGAAGGCGATTAGGGACCTAGTATCAACTGTGGCCCTACACTTTGGAGCACTGGTTCACCTTTTTGATTCTTCGGGCTTCATCGGAAAAAACAATCTAGTCTGCCCATTGTTCCTGATGTAAGATTCAGGTCTTAATCAGTCCTTGATCTTGTCTTAGATTCGGGAGCCAAATGCCTATCCCAAACATATTTCAATTCCCTCGCTGTATTAGCCTCTGCCACTTCTGATGGGCTGCTGCTCCATTTATTTACCACCATGTCAGTCAAACTTCCTTACATTACATGTAAGCCTCTTACCCTCCAGTTTTACATTATGGCCTTTTGCTCTAAAATCTATCCTTCTTTGAAGAAAAAAAAAAAAAAACCTTCCCTCCTGTACTTTGTTTAATCCCTTTAAGTATTTAAATGTTACTTTATCATTCATACACTTTCATTGACAACATTTTTGCACCTGCTACATCTTTATAAATCCCCCCACTGAGTCAGCGGCAACATTTACATACCTTGTTAACATGAATCCTTTTCAAGTGTCCTAAAATAAAGATAAAAATATATCTTTATGATAAATAGATATAATTTAAACTCTTAAAAGGTAATGCTTGCGAAATAAGGCTATGGATTTTATTGACACAACTGCTTTAACTTTGGGTAAAACCTGGTAAATGATTAAAGGATTATTTCTTCTGTCATTTGTGCTTTGTTGAGGATTATAGGATCTGCAGTCCAACCATCCAACATGAAATAAAAAATCATATTAATTTCTAAAATGACATAATAAATACAGTAATATGAATAAAAAAAAAAATATATATATAAAAATAATAATAAAATTTTAAAAAAAATCCTGGTCCTCCCTAGAAGAAATCGCCTTCTTCTCCCCCACCGTATGAAACCACCCTTGGAACTGCCACAAGTAACTCATCACAAGCAGCCATATGCTAATTGGTGTGGTAGCTATAAATGGGGGCTTTAAGTAAGTTTTCTTTAAGTGGTTATTTTAACTACTGACATTTCACATTGTGCAGTGTATATTTCCGAGGACAAGTTGGTCTTTGTTGGGGGGGGGGAGATAGGAAACATTTCTCCTAGATGAATGTATAATTAATAAAAATAAGAAAAAAAAAAAAAAAGAGTCATGACTGGTATATAATAACCCATATTATCTGCATTCCAGATCTAGCAGCAGAAAGAAACGTGGCCACACTCAAACATTTGTCTTAAGCCTGTAAAGTTGTCAGACTTAAATCACTAGGCATCTTGACTTTTAACCTCAGCACTAAAGAGTATTTTGCAACCACTTTAGCCGGGTGCTTCGAGGCACCAATTAAAGGTTAGCAGCTTCTCAGATCTTATTTTCATTGCATTTGTATAAATTTGTCATACTCTGCCTTTGACACCACGATAATTAGTTTTTTATTCCATATGAACTTTAACACTAGGTGTGATTTAAAAGCGGTACGCAATAAATATTAACTGTAATTTCTCCTTTGCCGTCCCATGGATACTGTATATTTTTTTTTAATTATTATTATTATTATTCGATTTAATTTTTTTTATTACCAAAACAGAAGGGACATTTTGCTTAAAGAGCTTCGGATTGTACCGTGTGCATGTTGGAATAAAGAGGGATGGCAGCTATCGGATTTATTAAAATGTTAATTTTTAATGAATTATTTTTATTTTTTGGAAACACAATCCCTCCCATTTTTAGAACGTGTTTTTGATGTCAAACTGATAAAAGATAACAGTGAGAGTTTGTTTCAAGAACCGTGGCTTTAAAGCTCATTTGCAGCCTGTAAAATGGTGATGATGTCACATAATACGATAATAGTGAGTCAACGCTCTCCTTTTTACTTGCTGTACAGGGGTGGCCTAGGGCGCATGTCCTAATTCTCCTGCCCAGGGGCCCAATTCCAGCTGGCCCACTTCAGTAGGGTCACCTAGCAATGACCAAGTGATAGTAACGCAGCAGCCTGCAACATGTGAGAAATGCCCCGAGGACAGGCACTGGCTCAGTGCAGGGTGGGTGATTGATTGCGTGTGTGTTACAGTGAGAGAGTGTGTGTTTGTGTGTGTGCATGTTCGTTATATTGGATGGGTAAATAGAGGCATCATCAAGAACGAGATTTTTTATGTGATCGTGTGACCTATTGATGTACGTTCATGTAAACTGAATACATCTATACATCTCAGGGTTTTTACTCAAATCTCTAAGAGGCAGAATCTTTATTATTATTATTATTATCCTTTATTTATATAGCGCCAACAGTTTACGCAGCGCTTAATACAATACATAAATTCAAGGGGTCTGACAAGACGAGAATTGACAGACTAAGACAAACCGATACATTCAGTGGAGAGACTCTGCTCGCAAGCTTACAATCTAGAGGGAAATGGGGTGACAAACATAAGGCACAGAGAAAGGGTGAGAGGTAGTGTGGTGGTTGTATCAGTGACAAGGAAGTTCTAACAGCTAAGATGGTGCGGCTTCTCTGAAGAAGTGGGATTTTAGATGTTTCTTGAATGTTGGGAGGGTGAATGCTGAAGGTTCCTTGGGAGCAGATTCCAGAGATATGGGGCAGCTCGAGTGAAATCTTGTAGCAAAGAATCTTAGAGTTAAACAGTCTAGAATGGACTCCTTCATGTTTTTTACAGATCTAATGATATGTGAGCCTCCCAATTAGTGCTTTTACTACCAATATGTCATGGTTGTTATACCTACTTGAACACAGTTGACTCAATTAAAGGTATCTTTGAATAATAAAGTCAAGGTTTCCATGAGGACCGATTTGCGTAACACATTTAGCAACTCGCTACATAGAAGCTTGACTATAGGCTATTAAAAAAATAATATTTAATTAATATTTAAGTCCACAGGTATAGTAGAAAATTCACAGGTATAAAACCAACAGTATCGGATTAGCATTTATTGTTTACACAGATATCTGCAATTTCTGTATCATTGTGGCTTTTAGGGCTGTAGAACAGAGACACCCAGCAAACATTCTGGGCTCGTAGAAGATAGGGGGGTAGAGGTAATTGGGCTCCAAAGAGAAACCGAGAGAAACTAACTATATTAGCCATTTTTTAAACAAAGGAAAAATAGGTAGAAGTATGATCAGTAACAAAAGCCAATTTTTTAGGTATTATTTGTGAGCTTACAGTTTAAGTATTAATCCAATTACTGTACTATATGATATATATAGTGTATAATAATATATAGGTATATAGAGGTGTATAATAATATATAATATACTGTAATAGTATAAACAAACAAACAAAAAAACCCAACAAGAGTCACTAAGTCAAACCCTCCGATGGCTTGATGCTCATAGCGGAGAATTCACACCAAATCCCATTGAGAAAATCAAATTTTAGTGCCGATATTTAAAAAAAAAATCTGAAAAAGATATATTTCCTGCATGCTAAGCAGAGAGAAAATCTGATGCGTTTCATATCATATGGAATATGATGGCCCGATATAAATCAGTTATTATATTATATGTGAATATTTGCTTTCATATAAACTGGCTACACAGTCTATGGTTTAGAAATTATTTTACATGATATAAAGTGATAGGAGAGAATGAATTTTCCCGAGCTATACTGTAGCTACACAATGTTTTAAATACTTTCAAGCAATTATTGCAACCGAGAGACTTACTTTTCCTTTTCCCGCCATTATTACAAGGTAATTGCTCTTCATCTGCTTGTGAATTGGTTTAATGTAAACAAGCGCTGCGACTGCACATTAGGGTTAAGCTGTTAAGGGCTTTAAATTGCAATATACCAATTTTATTGTTTCTCGTTAGAAGATAATTGAACTTTAAAAAGAAGGAACGGGGGTGATTTCACACCAAGTGCCTCAAATCAAAGTAGATTAACCTAATCCCAGCAGCAATTTTAAAGTTAAATTCTTGAGTAGTTTCACATTTTCTTCTATTTGGGTCTAGCATTCTCTAAGAAATCGAGTGGTCATGCGAACACCTGAAACACAGAAATGTCAGTTCAAAATACCCCGCCACCAACATATAAATATTTACATTTATGAAGAAAGGGTTAAAACCATATAAATGGGGATCACCAGTACCTAGTTTGGGATGAGATCGGCATGGTTTTCCTTTTTAGCTCTGAAGGAGAACAAACGTCGCTCCAGTACGATGATAATAATCCACACAAAACTCTTATTTTTAATAAAAAAAGTGTAACATACATGTATAAAGAAGCAGACAGCACACGTGACATTGGCCTTAAAATACCAGTTGTCAGTCTTGGCCAAGTTCTGACGTCTTTACCACTTTCACTGTCTGTCTGTGAGTCTTTATCTTCAAGGAACCCAAGGAAGGCACGTGAAGCTGCAGAAGCGTTCAGCGATCAAACCACGAAGGCAGGCGATGTTTCCACCATGGTCCACCAGACCTTTCCTCCTGAAGCTTCAAATGTGCTGGATTTCTTGCGTGTTCCTGGTTTTCAAAGAGTTATTGATAGGAACCTATCACACCAGCAACTGCATTCGCCATGTTTTTCTCTACATAAATAAAGGCTCCAGGCACTCAAGAGTTCCAACGTCAGGCATATTTATTGAGATAAAGAACAACGTTTCAACCTCACAATGAGGTCTTTTTCAAGTGCTTTTCAAGCACCAAAGGCGAGGGGCGCACTTGAGCAGCAATGCCCCTACATACCCTTCCATTTTCTTTGACTTCCAGAAGCAGATGTGATATCAGCCCGAGGACCCCTACCCTCGGCACCCAGAGCCCTAATTACGGCTAGGTGTGTTTACCGCTGAGAGTGCCAGAATTTCAAAGGGCAGCATCAATAAAAATTAGTGATACCTTGAAAACACAGAGACTGGATTTCTTTCCCTTATTGTATTAAAAACTACTGCATTTTGACCTTACAAGCCGACACTGACTGATATTTCACGTTCTCTGAAGCCTAACTGTATTATTTGATTATTTTATTTATTTTTGTTTTTCTAACTTAAGGTAATAAGGTTCAGCTTCCACTTTAATCACAGCTGCCACAATATTTGTGTACTTTATTAGCTCATTCTTCATGTGCTTATGCTAACATGCTTGGCCGAAACATTAGATGACTTTAATATGCTGTTTTCAAAAGACTCCCACCGCTTACGCGCACTCATATAAAGACCCCCTCACAGCAAACCAAGCACTTTCCATCATCCAGAAGCTGTTAAAGCCAGAGACAGGGTCAGTTTTCTATATATTAAACCCCATTGACAGATTGCGACCAGGCTGCCATAGTTAGATCCACAAAAAAATAAGTTACATCATACTATCAAGTAGGGTGCTCGAGAAAAAGAACCTGCTTTGTAAATGAGTAAAAATGATCACAACGCAGGTTTTCATAGAAGATTCCATCCCCAATCAGATCCAGCGCTTGCTAGGGGGAGACTGCATGCAGGGGAATGTTTAGACCCCTGTGCGCATGTATAGAAAGTGCTCTGGTTGATTTCAATGGCAACACTTACCTGCCCTTGTTTCAAGCAGCCAATCAGAGCACAGCTGCTGCAGCTGCATGGCTGCAACTTCTAGGTCAGGCGAGTCCTTTAGTTTTTATTTTAATTTTGGTAGAATAAATATTTAAGTACTCAAGAAGGTTAGGGTTACAGAGTACTTTAATTTGTACTCTGGGGCAATCCTGCACAATCCTGGGGTCAAGGCTCCTATATTTAGAACTTTCTGCCAGGATTTGTCTTCTAAAGTCTGGTCCTATGGTTGTAACCATGCAACCTGCACATCCCTTTGATCTCACATTGGACTATTATATAATTCATGCATAGTATAGGGTCCCTGTTGACCTTTTGTATTCACAGATTAGATCTATGATACCTGAGTTGTCTCTATCAACTTCTGTATTTAGAGTACATTAATGTCAGGGTTCTATTTACTGAGACACGCAAATTCCAAATCAGGGAAAGACCAACACTATTCATGACCCCGGGGCAAGCTTATCATATGTATATGCAAAACCAAGGACTCAATAAGGTTTGAGTCTTTACATCAGGAAAAATGGCAGACTAGATGGGCCAAATGGTTCCTTCAGATTCTTTCTTTCTGTACACAAAACCAAAACTGTGATCCTTTAAGAGGCTGAAAGAGCAACAAGGTTACTATTAGAATAATATCATCAGTTCTTGTCCCTAATGGGTAGAATTGGGCACCGGTGGACAATTTGTGCTCATTTTCATGTTCCTTTTCAGGGAAATAAATTTCTTCGTATTCGCCGAAATTCATCCGTCTCTGTCCTCTCTTCGGAGGAAATTTTGGTTTTTGGAAATTCCAAAAATTTCCAGTTTCCAATAGAAAACAAGAAATAAACGGGTAGAAGAAGTTGACTTAAAAAGGCGACATTCCTCTCCTCTTGGTGCAGTTAAAATGGCGGCCATGACGACAAATGAATGAACAAAGATTTTGTGCACATTCATTTTTTGTTTCTTTCATCCAGTGTTGCATTCGTTCGATAGTTGGACAATTGGCCGAAATGGTAAAATTCGGCACAAAAATGCATTCACACGAAAACGATTGCGCAAGTCTAATTATGGGTCTATGCCAATCCTTATGTACATTGCCAGCCAACTAGGCACGGCGTGGAGGAAAGTCATTAGAGTCTACTAACATAACAATCCATATGTGTAACTGGGAATAGACACCGGTTGTATGTGCATATGTATGTACTTATATCAACAGTTTTGCATTATCGTTAATTCTGTATTGTTCCAGTGGAAAATACAACCATTATTGTCATATCCATGCATTGACAGGATTATTCAACTCCAGAAAGTAATTTTACTTGATAACAAAATAATGGAAAGGCTGCTCTCGGAAGCATAAGCACAATGGCGGAAGTTTTCATTCAAGAATAGTAAGTCTTAGTCAGCGCTACACAATTCAACTACTGTCTATATGCTTTACAATGTTGGATCGTAGTCAAAATAAATAGCGTTACCAAGTGCCAAAAACTCAACCTTCTTCCACACAAATGTCCGGTAAATCTTCACATAACCAGTACATCCTGTCCTGTCTTCTATATCTTTCATTTTTCCAATGAGTTGTGAGTTTTTTATTTGAACTAAAGTCATCCTACTTTTTAAATAAATTACATTTTTTTGCAGAGGTAAGACAGTTCTTAAGATTAGGGGAATGTTTTCTCATTCCAAATTAAACATTGTACTCATCATTACATATATATTACACACACAAGTATTGTGGTCTCTAGAATGGGGCATTTAAATGTGGAATATACTGGAATATACTACATTTTTCTAAATATAAAGAAAAAGTATTTCACAGTATTCTTCGAAGCAGTTAATAATGGTAAAGTAACACTCGACACCCCTCTTCTCTTCAAGCTCAGAATGTTTGCTGGGTAGGGGTGTAAGATGTCTTAATGGACCATTAGACTTAAACAATGTCAAGAGAAAATGTCTTTATCGTATAACAGTCACACTCCATATTGGAAGCAACACCAGATACCATGAATGGTCCAAAGGCAGGTCAAGAAGTATGATAAGAGTCTAGCACAAGCCAATAACCAGGACAGAGAGAGTTTAATCGAAGTCAGAATCTAGCCGAGGACACACACACTACTTATATGGAACTAGTCATAAATGTGAGAAAACCTAGACTAGTATCTTGTGAGAGTTGTGACATCAGACCACAAAAACAGCAACAAATGTGTAACCTCTTTTTGGCCTAGGTGTGCCATGCTTACCAGCCTCTTCCATGGTTACCACTTTGGACCTCCATCCAGCAATTCTACTAGAACTGGTGCACATGGTGGGGTCCTTTAAAATGGATTTAGGTAGCGTTACCCCTTTAAGTGTAAGTATAACAACACATAGGTACTTGTTGGGGCTTATGTGCAGCCCATCTACCTTTAGAACAGGGTGTACAGGTGCAATACCTGGCCTACCGGTTCAAGAAACCGCCGGATGCGCTTAAATAAGAGACGGGCGGCATGATCTGGCCTGGATTTTGGGGGGCTACCCCATGGTGGGTGCGGTGAAGGTAGGATGAAAGGTGAGGGAGAGCAGAAAGTCAGAGTAGGGTATGTAAGGAAGAGGAATGGGCTAGGGCTTCCTTTTCTGTTTGGACAATGGAGTGAAGAGTTCCCCTCCCGCCCGCCTTTGTTGTTAGCAGTATTGCTAGTCTGGTCAGCGAGAAACTGAGGATCTGGTAGTTATCCCTGAGGGTGTTTCCTTGGTTTAAGTTGCATGCTTCAACCAGCCAATCAGTGCCAGACCACAGAGGAGGAGGACGAATGTATAGCTGCAGCTTCTACCTCAGCTAAGTACATTTTTTTTTAAGACTGCATATTAAACTACTCACAGAGTATTGCAACATGCCTTCATTTGAAGTGGAGCTTTCAGGAGCAGCAAACTGTCTCTTTAACTAGTTACACAACTATATAGTATAGAAACTTGAGTCACTGAGAGTCATGTATAAAAATGGCACTAGTTGCTATGGTAACAAGACCCCTTTGTAACTTTGCACCAGAATCACTTTTAATCCGTAATCCCCAATGTTTATCGCATTTTAAATGTCCAGCTGTACAAAATCTCATCTGTAATCTGACAATATCTATGTTAATGATCTAGCTGAAGTGTCGTGTTTGCCAGCGCGAATATATAAATATTCAAAAAGTACACGGGAAAAAATTAAGTCTTGGCTGTGGTGAGCTGAGATTGCTTGCCAAGTCTTGGTCGGCACTTGTACCATTCAATATAAAATACACGTCTAGCAATAAATGTAGACATCACTCATTTGTATAGCTGTATGTTTGGTAATCTGAAAGATTTCTTGGTTTCCATCAAAGATCATGTTTTAATTTAATAATAATATATATATATATAAAAAATATAAGCTCAGTGGCTATCTTTTCTAAAACTATGTTGAAAGTTGTTGTCAGTACACTGCATTTTTTTCCCCCCTAAAAAAAAAAAACATTTGAATCTCGTTAAGAAATAGCATTTCTTGCCAGGTGAATTGGAGCCGTTTTAAGGGCGCCAGTTTCTAACCGCGAGATTTTCAGAACTTGTCACTAAAGTTAAAAAAATATTCCTTAGGTTAAAATGCTAGAATGTAAACACAGAATGGCCTTTACCTCATTACGATCTCCAACATACGCCGCTCTTCCTGCCAGTCTTTCAGAGAAGCCTATGGGTTAGTCCAAACATGGAACTAGCAGCTCATAACGTCTGGAAAAGATTCAAGTACTTTCACGAAAGCTTAAGGCTGGAGTTTGCTAACACTACCGTGACATTTAGAATACAAATTTTATTTGAGATGTTTCTTGGACACTTCAGTTACATTAGGTCATATTTTTAAGACGGGCAAAAAAAAAATGCTAGAGAAAGATAAACTTTTTGGTATTTTAATTTAACATCTTTTTACCATTTTGTGTTTTGAAATGTATTTCCGGGTGTTGGTTTTAGATGCCAATTAAAACTGGCGCTCGTGATGGTGTTATGGATTAGAATATGTAATACATGCATTAGAAACACACGATATGTGACATTAGAATGGTAGCTGAAGCTCCCGTTCTCTGGATCGGCGTGTTTATTCCTCCCTTATTGTTAAGCTGCTGATTGTTGGCACCCTTTGGCAGGGGCTCAGAAACTGAGGTGCCCAGCAGAGTCCCGTAATGCGTGTTACATGTCCCCATGATAATAGGGCTTCAGCAGCATAGCAGCTTACATGGAGAGAGAGAGAGAGAGAGAGAGAGAGAGAGAGAGTGCAAAGTAAGATGGAGGAGAAAGAAAGGAGAGGGAGAGCTGTGTGAGCTGAAGGGTCATAGAACAGGCGAGAATTTGTATGTGTATGTATATATGTATGTGTGTGTGTTTGCATGTGGTGTTAGAGTGAATGTGTGTTAGTGTATGGTGTTGCAGTGTATGTGTGTGTGTGTGTATGGTGGTAGCGTTATTTGTATTACTATACAGTATGCACTTGTTAGTGTGTGGTGTTAATTTATGGTGTTAGCATGTATGTATGGTGTTAGCACAAGTGTGTGTTAGTACCGTATTTGCTCGATTATAAGACAAGGTTTTTTCCAGAGCAAATGCTCTGAAAAATACCCCTCGTCTTATAATCGAGGTCGTCTTCTAATCAGACCTCATTCTGCTGGGGCCGTGATGCTTACCGGGCTTTGATCGCGAGCAGCGTCTCTGCTATTAGCAGCAGGAAACAGGAAGCTAGCACAGTCCTCACATAACTCTACCTCCCCCCTCCTTCCTCTGGGGGCGGGGCCAGAGAAGTTGCTCGCACAGCCGGGCCCCTGCAGAAGTCTGCGAGTGGGAGATCTGCAGTTCAGGTAAGGGGGTGGGGGGTTTGAGCGTGTGTGTGTATGTGTGATTAATGGAATGAATGAGTATTTAAATGTTTGTGAATGAGTGTGTGTGTGTGTGTGTGATAGCATGGATGTGTAAGGGGGGTGGTGGTAGCATGGCATAGGGAGGCTGTAATCACACTTCTAACATCCCCAGGTTCCAGCATGTACTGGCTGCCTTGGCTTGATAGGAGTGTGATTGCTGTTAGCAGTATATATATATATACATATATGCATTTTAACCCCCTATATGCCCCTCTGCCCCATGATATGCCTTTTAACCCCCTATATGCCAGAGTGGCATATAGGGGTATAAGGCATATCATGGGGCAGAGGGGCATATAGGGGGTTAAAAGGCATATCATGGGTCAGAGTGGCATATAGGAGGGTATAAGACATTTCTGGAGGCAGAGTGGCATATAGAGGGTTAAAAGGCACATCATGGGGCAGAGTGGCAAATAGGGGGTTATAAGGCATTTCTGGGGGCAGAGTGGCAAGCCTGGGGGCAGATGTGCATAACTGGGGGGGGCAGGTTGGCAAATAAAAGGAAATAAAAAATATTTTTTTCTCAATCATAGCTTTTATTAAATATGAAAATTAGTTTACATGAATTAACATTTACTGGTAAAACTTTTTTCCTATAGGGTAGTCTTATATTCAGGCTTTTTGTTTTTTTTATTTTGGGGGGGTCGTCTTATAATACGTTACTGTGTTACTGCGTGGGTATGTGTGTCAGCGTAAAGTGTTACAGTGTCTGTAACACTGCAATCTCCTTCTGAATAGAAAAAGGTGAAATTTCAGTGCAAGGCTAGACACCCATCAATAAAATATATCTATCATTTTATTTAATGGTCCATTTTAAAGTTATTAGGAATAATATATTTAACTCTGGCATCACCTTAAAGCATTCATGCAAATTCCCATTGTTTCCAGAGGATGCGAATCTCAAGCAGGAAGTTGAAACATACT